>NC_081363.1:85230183-85470183 GCF_030684315.1 Stegostoma tigrinum
CCGAGTCGATAATGGATCCTTTGAGGGATGTCACATTGCCCCTATCTATCTGATGTTTGCTTGTGTTGACACCAATACCAACCATTGTAGGGGCCTCCAAAGAGAGATTTCTATTTCTATAACTCTTTGCATGACAGCTTTTGTTTTCTACAGCCTCCATGGTTAATGAAGCACTTTTCAAATTTTGGAACATAACTGTAATTCTCATTTGCACACAGCAAATGTCCACAAATAGCAATCTGATAATGACCAATCAGTTTTTTGTTTCCTTTGAAAGGATGAATATTAGCCAGGACACCACAGAGACTCTGCTCTTCGTTGTAATCATGACCTGAGCACATTCAAGTAGACCTGAGGAGGTTTTGGTTTTAATCTCTCATTTGAAAGAAACTGCTTCCAACCTTGTGTTTCCCTTCGGTACTGCATCGCAACAATAGCCTAGATTATCCTGTTTGGGCGCCTCAAGCAGAACTTGAACCTACTGTCCTCTGGCACCAAAACACACATGCTGTGCCTCAGTCATGACTAACTTGGGTCCTGGTGATTGTAGCAGGCATCCTCCAAAGTCAACTTGGCTGTGATTAACTATTGGACTTGTCATTTGGTCAGTCTGGAATGCTAACAGATCATATAATAAGCTACACTCAGCCCAGATCTCTGTTGCTCAAACGTGCAGACTTTGAGTCATACAGTACGGACACAGATCCTTCTGTTCACCTCATCCGCACTGACCAGAAGTACCAATCTGATCTAGTCCCATTTGCCAGCATTTGGCCCACGTTTCTCTCAACCTTTTCTATTCATGTACCTGTCGAGATGCCTTTTTAAATGTTGTATTTGTACTAGGTTCCACCATTTCCTGGTAGCTCGTTCCGGACATGCACTACCCTTGGTGTGAAAAAGTTATCCTTCAGGTCCTTTTAAAATCACTCCCCTCTCACTTTAAACCTATGCCCTCTAGTTTTGGACTCGGCACTCAAGGAAAAATGACCTTGGATATTCAACCTATCCGTGCCCCTCATGATCTTTTAACCCCTATAAGGTCATCTCTGTCTCCAAAACTTCAGGGGAAAAAAACTCCATCCTATTCAGCCTCTCCTTTTAGCTGAAACCCTCCATTCCCAGCAACAGCCTTGTAAATCTTTTCTGCATCCTTTCAAGTTTAACAATATCCTGCCTATAGAGGGGCAATGAGAATTGTACACAATATTCCAATAGTGGCCTCACCAACATCTGTACAGCTGCAGCATGACGTCTCAACTCTTATAGTCAATGTTATGACCAATAAAGGCAAGTGTACCAAACATTGCCTTCACCACCCTGTGCACCTTTCACTCCACATTCAAGGAGCTTACCACCTGTACTGTTAGGTCTCTTTGTTTGGCAACACTCCCCAGGGACCTACCTTTGACTGCAAATTAAATTGCTTCTGCCACACCTCAGCCCAAAGGCCCATCTGATCAAGGTCCTGTTGTACTCTTGAGATATCCTCCTTCACTGTCCACTAAGCCATCTATGTTAGTTTAATCTGCAAACTTATTAACAATACCTGTATATTCACATCCAAATCTTTTATATAAATGACAAAATGCAGTGGACCCAGAACTGGTCTTTCTGGCACACCATTGGTCGCAGGCCTCCAGTCTGTAAAGCATCTCTCCACCAACATCCTCTGTCTCCTACCTTTAAGCCAGTTCTGCATCCAGTTGGCTAGCTCACCCAGATTGCATGTGATCTAACCTTATTAAGCAGTCTACCATATTACAGTAAAGACCGTTCCTTAATGAGCGGAGGTGACTTGCACTTTGTTTTGTCCTTCTAGATGATTTGCATTAGCTGGGTGAAATAAACTCTCACATGAGGAGACCTACTCTCTAACATGATGAAAGGCTTTCAGATAGGTGATCTTTTCATTGTATCTTAGATCACCACTCCCTTAGGGCTGTCTCCTTTTTCAGCCTTCTGACTAAACAGCAGTGCTTAGTGGTGTGTAAAAGCCTTTCTAAAATCAAAGCTTTCCTTCTGATTCCTTGTCTTCTGTAGTGTAGAACTCGAGCATAAGTTGTCGTTGTTACTTCTGACGTTGTATTTAGAAGCATTAGAGAGGTGCAAGTGAATCTATTGTAATTGCAGCTAGAAGTTATGCACTTGTTTTGTTTCCCAAAAATTGACGTAGGTTATTTTTTTACCTCTGTGAAACAGGACACTTTGGATTTAAACAAGGTGGAGTTTGGAAACACAGTGCCGTTTGTTCAACGCTTCAGACTAATAGATGAAATTTCACGCACCAGGGCAGAACTTGAGCAGGTTTGTCATTTGAGTTACTTGGGTATTATATCTCCAGATAATATAATTCTTCACTATATAAAGGGCAAGAAAAACACAAACACAGCAGCATTTGAATTTGAATGATTTGTGCCCCAAGATAGTTTGCAAGAGGGATATCTCTTTCTTTAAAAAAGAAATTGGCAGAGATTTTGAGACCTTGCCATCAAGATCTGTCAGTAGAGGACAAGGGGATATTTTATTAATTCATGGGAAGTGGGCTTTGCTGGCTGTGCCAGCATTTGTTGCCCTTGAGAGGGTGATGATGAGCTGCCTTTGTGAACCACCACAGTCCATTTAGTGTAACTACACTCACCAGGCTGTTCGGGAGCGATTCCAAAAGTAGTCGTCTGCTCCTGGTCATTAGATGCTAACAGTAGTAGCATTTGTTTATACAGGATTTTGTTGTGAAGGGGCACTCAAATATGTTCCTATCAATGCATGTAAGGAGGACACTGAGCCATGGGAGCAGATACGTGGGAACACCACTCCTTGCAATTTAGTACCCCCCCAAGTTCACTCACCATCCTGACTTGGAAATATATCACTGTTCCCTCACTGTCGCTGGGACAAAATCCTGGAACTCCCTTCCTAAGGGCATTGTGGGTCTACCTACATCACATGGACTGCAGCAGTTCAACAAAGCAACTCCCCTCCACCTTCTCAATGGCAACCAGGGTAAGATAATAAATGCTAGCCAGCCAGTGATGCTCATGTCACACAGATGAATTTTAAAGAGTTATACTGGATCATCTTAACATTTACTGTTTAGCACGTTAGCTTCTTTTTGTTCAAAATTCCACGATGCATTCCCTTATCAAATGAAGTTAAGGCAGAGTCACTGTTTTAAAGTACTATAATGTATGTAGGTTACAGTGAAGCTGAACAATATAAGGGTTCTACTAAATGTACTTTGATAACATGATTGTAAGTAAACTAAACATGAAACATCTATCTGTCCTCTATCCTACATTTGAGTCTCTGCCATGTTCTGTAATTAATGTTTCTTCACTTCTGTCAGAAATCTTTGGAGTTGAAGCTGCTAAAATTGCAGAATGACACAGCAGACATTGCCCACCCGATGTGTTTGGGTAAGTCTTTAGGTAATTCTGTGCATGTGAAATAAGAATGGGGCAGGTAGTTTGCTAGTAGAGTTGGCACATTCTTTTAAGACACTGGAATGACACATAGGTCTGACCAGAGAGGATCTCTTTCCACTTGGAAACTGGTTGAGTTTTAATGCTACTTCTGTATCGTTTTATCAACCTGCAAATGACCAGGTTGATTGACTTATGTTTCATGACCTGCTCTGAGGGAGTTGAACTGATTGCTCATCTAAAACTATAATCACGCGTCTACTGTATGCTGCACCTCTACCAAATGTTTCTTGTATATAGCCCAAATTAAAAGGTGAAGTTTTTTTTTGTATAGTATGTGAGATAGACTGCTGCGGATGCAAATATGCGAGTATTGAATATTCAGAGGAGTGTGAGAATCTGAGAGATTAGGACCAACCAGATCCAGGAGGCCAGCTGTACTTATCCCTGCTGAAGTGCTGGTTGTGCTGAAATGAGTTTAGCAGAATTTGCTGTGAATCATGTGCAGAAAATTCTGAAATTTCCAAGTTCTTCATTTCTGCTTGTACGAAGTTAACTGTCTTACTCTTAGAGCAAATCAGCCAAGGTTCCTGCCTTTGATCCTTGGTTGAGTGTCCTGCTGATTCTCGATGAAGAAAGGGCATTTAAGGCAAGTTGCCAGCTGGAAATTGCTATCCAGTGTGAAGTAGCACTTTCAAGATGAGTGAGGAGAGGAAAGACACTGCGCATTCAACGCATCATCCTCCGCTTCCACCATCTGCAATCTGACCCCACTACCAAAGACACTTTTCCCTCCCCATCCTTATCTGCTTTTTGGAGGGACCACTCTCTCCATGACTCCCTAATCCACTCTACGCTCTACCAGCCCCACCACCCCTGGTGCTTCTCCCTGCAACTGCAGCAAGTGCTAAGCCTCCCCCAACCACCTCACCCCCATCCCAGGTCCTAAGAGGGACCACTCTCTCCATGACTCCCTAATCCGCTCTACGCTCTACCAGCCCCACCACCCCTGGTGCTTCTCCCTGCGACTGCAGCAAGTGCTAAACCTCCCCCCACCACCTCACCCCCATCCCAGGTCCTAAGAAGACCTTCCACATCAAACATATGTTCACCTGCACATCTGCTAATGTGGTATACTGTATCCACTGTTCCCGTTGCAGCCTCCTCTACATTGGGAAAACCAAACGGAGGCTTGGGGACTGCTTTGCGGAACGCCTACGCTCGGTTCGCAACAAACAACTGCACCTCCCGGTCACGAACCATTTCAACTCCCCCTCCCAGTCCTTGGACGACATATCCATCTTGGGCCTCCTGCAGTGCCACAACGATGCTACCCGAAGGTTGCAGGAATAGTATCTCATTTCGCTTGGGAACCCTGAAGCCCAACTTCAGGGCTTCAAAATCCGCCCCCCCCACCCCGACCGCATCCCAAAAACAGCCCAGCTCGTACCCGCGTCCCTAACCTGTCCGCCCACCTATCCACTTCTCCCACCTCTATCTCCTACCTACTAGCCTCATCCTGCCTCCTTGACCTGACTGTCCTCCCTGGACTGACCTATCCCCTCCCTAAACTCCCCACCTACACTCACGTAACTGGCTCCAACCCTGCCTCCTTGACCTGTCTGTCTCCTCTCCACCTATCTTCTCCTTTATCTATCTTCCATCTGCCTCCCCCTCTCTCCCTATTTATTTCAGAATCCCCTTGCCCTCCCCCCAATTCTGAAGAAGGATCTAGACCCAAAACGCCAGCTTTGCTGCTTGGTCTGCTGTGTTCATCCAACTCTGCATCTTGTTATCTTAGCGCTGATTTGGTGTTGCAATGTCCTCTTCATGGCAGGAATTGAATGCTGTCGCGCTAGATTTTTTAACCTGCCTCTCTCTCCAATTGATAGCTGAGAAGTGCAGTCAGCTTCAGTCAATGAACAGCCATTTGGAGACGATCTTGCAAGAGACAGTGTCGCTGAAGCAGCGGTTAGTTCACCCTGTTTGCCATCAGTGCCTCCCTGTTGAAGCCAATTGTCACAGGTGAGTTGTAGAATATCCCAGTTGCAGCTGGGTTTCAGAGTGTCAGTACCATGGTAACAAATAGTTATGACACATGGAATCATCCACAGCTTAAAACTAATATCTGCAGCAAACCCATTTGGATTCTGTGGGATAAGAATTTGGATTCTGCAATCTTAGTCTGATTTTAATTAGGTTTTGTGGGTGGTGTTGTAATTTTTGTTGAGGTAACATTCCCGATAGGCAAGACTGAACGTGGACTTAGAGAAGATTGGCACATTGTTCAAATCATTATTCTTCCCTTTCTGGAAAGGTTTGGTATCTACCTTTCAACAAATGCTGTATCTTGCAAAGGGAACCATCTGAATCTTTCTGGAGAGTATTGTGAGAAAAATAAAATTATTTTTATAAACTCAAGTTTTGGCTCAGCTGGGGAGCACTGAACTCACCCAGGCAGGTGACTGTATCTTCGAGCCCCACCCCCAGGGTGACTGCCACTCCATGCATTACTTGGAAAAAGTGAACTCCAGTGACCTTGGTCTGTCGTCATCCAGCATTTTCATGTTTGTATGTAGCCAGCATTAAAACAGATTACCTCATCATGAGATTTATGACCGCTGTTTAAGTACTGTATTGCATGTAAGGCACTTTAGGACATCCTATGGTTATGAAAAGTGCTAAATAATTGCAAGTCTTCCCATTAATCTAAAAATCCAGAAGTGTGAGAGAGCTGGGTAAAGACAATTAGCAACATAAGGTGCTAGGGTGAGGGGTTACTGACTTTGTGGGGTCTGGGTTATCATCAGTAATGATAGTAGCGTTGCCCACTTTGTGGGAGGAGGGGGGAAGAGATGTTGCTGAATGATGATTTGAGACAATTGGGATTATTGTCTGTCAAGATACAGTTAGTAACCTTCCAAGCCCGAATCAAGACTGAACTCTTTGCTACTTTCATCTCGCTGCTAATCACATTAACATTTCCTAGGTATGTCTCTGAACTCCTGCCTATGATGGTTAATTTCATTGAGAAACTGGACTCCAACCTGCAGTTGATAAAGACCATACCTCAGGTGACCAAGAAAGTGAAGATGATGGTAAGTAAGCAGTGGAAATTTTTACAGTTTCTTTTCCAACTGCCTTAATGTTATTTCTCTATTTTTGTCAGGAACAACAGTTTCCATTTCAGTCACTCGGTATCACAATCCAAATGAGGTACAAAGTCAGTTTCCCAACAAACATTCAGTCTGAATCATGCAGCACCAATTAAAAGTGAGTCTCTGATAGGATAATGTAGAAAGGGTTTTTGCACTGTATCTAACTCCATGCTGTATCTATCCAGGAAGTGTTTGACAGAGACTTTGTAGAGACAACTTTTACTTTCAGCTTATTTTTAGTGTAAACAAATAGAAGGAGTTGTAATCAGTATCTCACCCCATACTGTCCCTGTCATGGAGTGTTTGATGGGGACAGTGTAGAGGGAGCTTCAGTCTGTATCTAACCCTGTGCTGTCTGTGTTCTGAGTCTTTGGGGACCTGGAAGAGAGAGCTCTACTTTGTTTACTTTTGGTGTAATAGAGAAGAGTTTGATTTACTCTATATCAGTCCCTGTACTGTACAGCACCAATGTTGAGGGTGCTATATTCTGGATCTAACCTCATCCTGTACTTGTCTTTGAAGAACAATTCAGTTCCCCATGTCTTATGTTCAAACAGAAAGATAATTTAAATAAGAACTGCTGTCATCTGAAGACCATCTGTTTTATATTTAGGAAAATCTTGTTGCTAGAATGGTATCTGAGATACTGGAGCTGAAGGAACTGCTAGAGTTGATCATCAGATGGAGAGAACAGCAGAAGACTGGACTTGAAAGCCTGTGATGTAAATGACCCTTTTTTTGGTTTTGGCTGTCAAATCAGAGAATTTGTTACAATTTTTTTTTTGCATTTCTAGAATTTAATGTGTAAATTCCTTGTGGGTAGTCTTGACAGCAGAAGTTAACCAGTGATTGTGACTGGAAACACCCAGCTGCTTTCTAATATCATCAATTATGGGGAGAATTCAGGTTAACTGAGTGAAAGCAAGCAACTGACAACCGTACTATCCACAGTTACAAGAAGTTTCCCAAGGCAACCTTTCCTCTTTTTGATTACTTGAGTGAGGTACCAAATCTTTGCATTAGCCCACACAGCACGTGTTAGTAAGAGCTAATGTACAGGTGTAGCTAAGTCTGGTCTTGGCCCTCCCCAGTGTTCAGCCCTGTGTAGCTGAACTGTGAAAAGGAGCAAACCCAAGACTGATGTTTTCCAGCCACATTCAATAGTCCCTAAACAGGAAGAAACCAGGAACCTTCTGCTCACTGTCTTTGCTATCAAAGGCACATTTGGGATCAAATAAGAGCGTTGTACTGATCCCATGTGTACTGTGCACCTCATCAGAGAGAGTCAGCCCCACATATATAAAGCGCATAGAGTAATCTTTTGAGTGGAGTTGATTAACTTATTGAATGTTATGTTCTCAATGACCTTGCCTTTCCTCAAAGAATAATGTTTGCAGACACAATCTTGTATATTAAAAATTGATTACAGTATGTTTTCTTGTAAATAAAATATTTTTCTTTAGCATATTGAGCTTTTTTAAAAAATTTACTAATATAAATCAGCAGAGGTGCACTAACTATAAGCATAGTTATCAGTGAAGGGGCCACGAGAGTTTAGTGTTTATTCCAACTCTCCTCCAGGTACCAGAAATCGGCATTGTACTGAAATATATACCATTGGCCTGGATAGATGCAGCTGTAACAGTACATATCATGCTTGATACCCTCCTGAGAAATGGCAGTTTGCTGAATCATCAACTTTGTTTACTGATATGCAAACACCGTTGGCTTCGATTTCTGACCCCCAAATTGCGCACCATCTTGACTTGGGCATATTATCACTGTACCTTCACTGCTAGGCAAAGTATCGGCAATGTATGGAAATTTCCAACAAGAAGTGGTCCAAATTCATTGAAAAGCAATTATATAAGGACCTAGGGGTGATTTTTCTAACTTTGAATGGAATTCCAATCTTTGAACATGAAAAGAAAAGGACGATGGAGCGTACCACAGGGTTTTGTTCCCCTACTAGATGTCTCTCTTTACCTGCTTTGGAGACTGGCTGTACTAATTGTTTGAGTAGTACATACACTAGATTGCCCAGTTTCTATTTCTTTGCTTGCCTTGGAGGTGCATTTTGTTTGTATCGTTTACACGTTGTTGTTGCTTTTGTGGGGGACAGGTGGGGAGTGGTGGTAACGGAGGACCCATCTGCACTTGCTTCAGAATTAGGCCACGGTTTACAGAAGAAAGCAAGGCAGGACAAGGTGATGTCTGAAATGGTCTTGCATGTGAAGAGAGAAGTAGACTTAAATTTTGAGACCAGTATGGGAAATCATATTGCACTTGAAACGTTAACTTCACATGCTGCCAGACCAGTGTTGTTACAGAACAATATTTGTAATCTTTTATTTTGTTCTGAAGACAGTGAATACTTTTGCTGCTGTGATATTCCTCAGTCCTGTGCCATAGTTAGCTTTTATTGACTAAATTTCATGAAATTTCCTTCAATATTTTAAATGATGCTACTTGAGATCATCCTTTGGCATTCTCTATCTCTTGCTCAGATTCATCAACTTGTGTATTAAGGCTGTGGTCCAATGATGGGCCATTGTAACTAGATTTGTCAGCAGCTTTGGGAGCTAGTGTTTTCTGAGATGATGTCAACACTTGCTATGCAGAGTTTAATTACAGCTGAGGAAGAAACATACAGGAACTAGACAACAGGCAGGTGTGGCTGTTGTACAGACCTCTGAAGTCTGTACACATCAGCAACTTCTGGAACCCCAAACCAATGCTGCAAGAGGCTTTGGCTCGGTAATCACTGTGTGGGGAACATTGAAGCAGCTGTTGTCTGGAGTCCTAACCATTGACTGCATATCCCAAGAAGTCCCATGGCATGTCAGACATGGGTAAGGAAACCTCCTGCAGATCACCTCACACTCCTGCCCTTGCCTTCTCCTCTGTTGATGAATCTGTACTTCTCCTATGTTGCTCCTATGTGGAGTTCAGACTGATGATGGTGAGTGCATAGAAAGTACTGGGGGGAGAGAATTTCAGTACCCATCACCAAGTAGATCAGCAACAGCACTACTGATCGAGCTGGTCAGGTCCTAAAGGATAATGCTGCTACACTGGATTTGTGGAGTGGTGAGGTAAACAACAAAGAAGGAAAAATACACTTGACTATATCCTTAGCCAGTGCCTGCCACAGATGCATCTGCCCAATACAGTAGTAGAAATGACTATCGAACGGTCTTTTTGGAGACAGTCCCATCCTCACATTGAGGATATTCTCTAACCTGTTGTGTGCATTGTTGCCATGCTAATTTTTCAAACCAATCTACCTACTCAAAACTGATGTATTGTGGGCCATCAGTAGCAGAATTATCAAACACAAACTGCAACATTATAGCCTAGCATAGGCCCCCACTCTACCATTAGCATGAAGCCAAGCTCAACGAAGAGGCAGGCCAGGAGTAGCATCAGACACACCTAAAAATGAGGTATCAACCCACAAAACTTCTTGTGTGCTTAAAGTGTAAGTGGGAGGCAGAGCTAAGCAATTCCACAACCAATTGATCAGCTCTTAGTTGGAGTGAATCATTGAGAAGCCCTAGCAAAATGAGAATCTGGGAAATCTCTACTAGGTATACTTAATCCTAGCTCCAGAGCACACTGCAGCAGTTAATCAACAAGAGAATCTAACTCTTGTTCTTTGACATTCGTTGGCATTACTAGTGTCAAATTCCTCACCATCAACATGCTGGGCAGGGGAGTTAGCATGGTCCAGAAACTGAACTGGGATAGCCATATAAAAACTGGCTCCAAGAACTCACATTCTGAAGATTTGCTGGACTAAGTTACCACTGCTTTGTCTCCACAGATGTTGCCTGACCTGCTGAGTTTTCCCAGCAATTTATTTCTGTTTCTGAAACTCCCTAATGGCATTTGGGTCTACCTATAACGCATTGACTTCAGCAGTCCAAGAAGACAGTTCACCATCATTTTCAATGACAATTTAAGGACGAGAAATAAATGCTGGCCCAGCCACTGATGCCCACATCCTCTGAACAAGTAAATTTATCAAGTTTTCCCCATCCTCCTAGTGGCCTGATCCAGTGAGAATTCTAATGGGACAGCCAACAAGCAAAAGGTAAAATGACGACTGATTTTTGTTCCAAACAAGGAAATGAGATGTCAGTTCTTAACCTATGTGATGGATTGATATTGCATATGGTGGTAGCAGGATGACTCCATGTACCCCAGTTGCTGCAGCAACATGCAATGTCCTATACTAGCTGCATCCAACCTATACTGCTCAGTTTCCTCATAAAACTCAAACCGCTTTAGTACCAGGATGTTATTCTTGCTTTGCTACCAACCTATGCTCCCATTTCCCTGTACCATTGCTTTATACTACAAAGGCGCAGCACGATGGTTAGTGGTTAGCACTGCTGCCTCACAGTGCCAGGAACCTGGGTTGAATTCTATCCTTGGGTGTGGAGTTTACACATTCTCCATTTCTGCGTGTGTTTTCTCCAGGTGCTCTGCTTTCCTCCTGCAGTCTAAAGATGTGCAGGTTAGGTGGATTGGCTATGCTAAATTGCCAGTAGTGTTCAGGGGTGTGTAGATTAGGTGGGTGACTTGTTGGAGCAAAGGGCCTGTTTCCACGCTGGAGGTATTCTATGACCAATGTCCAAAGTATTTAAACATCTAACTGGCTCTGCAGTTAAAATCCACTTGTTTGTATGTATATCAGTCCACTTCACATGGAGTATCCTTTGAAAACACTAACAGGTCCACTACCACCCTGCAGCTTCTCCTAAGACCAGCCCATAGCCTGGATCAGCTCAGTCCTTGGAAAATGATCAGGATGAATCTGAGTCTGATCCATACCAATAATGTGACCTGCTTGATACTTCAAGAGCCAGCAATTCATACAAAAAGTCTAACATTAAAACTAAACTGAATAATATTAATACAAAATTGAATTGAAGTAATAGTTAATGATTTATTACTGTTATCTCCTAGACATTATAGTTATGGATAGTATGAGGTAAACATTTTAATAGATAAGGGTTTTGGGTGCAGGAGGACAGTAGCACCTTTAGATAATGAAACAAGCAAAGCAACAAACCCAGAGCTTGTAGTCAGTGAATACTTAGATTAGGAATTCGTCATTGGTAGCAGAAAGATTAGAGGGAGGACCCAAAAGTGCTTTAAAAAAGTAAAAAATGTTGAAGCAATAGGCTGAGTTAACTGTGTGGAATATGGTAGAGACTAGGGTTGCTGTGAAATGGACAAAAATACACAAAGGGAATGAGCATCTGCCCAAGAGAAAAGTGGCTCATTTACTTAAAATAAAAATAGATCAACAAGAGAAAGAAAGAAAGCAGTGAGTAGTTGATCCAAACCAGTTTTGTCGCAAGGATGTTAGGAATGCAGGTGAAGCTGTTTGCATGGAGCTTCTATAATTGGAAAGGGTACAAAAATTTACAAGGATGTCACCGGGACTTAGAGGCTTTGAGTTATAAGGAGAAGCTGGATCGGCTGGGATTCTTTTCTCCCTGTAGTGTAGGATGTTGAGAGGTGACCTCAGATTTATAAAATCATGAGGGACATAGACAAGGTGAATAGCAAAAAGTCTTTTTCCTAGAATAGGGAGTCTAAATTAGACGGCATGGTTTTAAGGTGAGAGGGGAAAGATTTGAAAGGGATCTGAGGGGCAACTTTTTCTCAGAGGGTGCTGGACATTTGGAAATAAACTAACAGAAGAAGTGGTAAATGCAGAGTATAGTTACAACATTTAAGAAAAACATTTGGACGTGGATAAGAAAGGTCTAGAGGATACGGACCAAATGCAGGCAAATGGGACCGGATTGGGGAGTATTTGGAAGTGCTTGGTAAAATAGGGCTGAGTTAGCATAGCTTTGTAAAGCTGACAATACTGACTGCATACCGGACAAATCTGTTAGAATTCTTTGAGGAGGCAATGAACAAGTTAGACAAAAGGAGAACAAATGACACGATCTATTTGGATTTCCAGAAAGCCTTTGACTAAATGCCGTACAGGAGGCTGCTAAATAACAGCCCATGTGTTAGGGGCAATGTATTGCAATAGATAGAGGACTGGCAGAAGGCAGAGAAAGCGGTCTTTTTCAGAATGGTAGCTGGTGATTAGTAGAGTTCCATGGAGGTCAGTGTTGGGACCATACTATTTATGTTATACATTAACAATCTGGACAAAGGAACTGAGGGCATTGTTGCTAAATTTGCAGATTTAAAGTTTCAGTAAAAATCTGTAGCTCTGGTTGTGGATGAGATTGCTGACTTGCTCACCGAGCTGGCCTGTTTTTGTTCAGACATTGTCACCATGCTAAATGGTACCATCAGTAGAGCCTCCAACAAAGCCACATTCTCTACTCCACTTGGAATTTACGCTGTCCAGTCCTTTATGGTGAGTACTGTCATCTCCCCTTTTGATCTGTATGGGTTTATATAATCGGGTCCAATTCTGTATGTTTGTTGATTGAAGTTTGGGTGGAGAACCATGCCTGTAGGAATTCCAGTGTGTGTCTGTTTAGTTTGGGCTACCATGGTGATAGCCTTCATTGTCTTAATGTACCAATCGGGAAGTCGTAGAGACATAGTTCTCCATCTGTAATGCAATCAACAAACACATAGATTGGACCCCATATACAAATCCATACAGATCAAAACCGGAAGTGATGCTACTCACCATAACGGACCGGACAGTACAAATTCCAAGCAGAGTAGAATAACCACTTCAGAGGCTCCACTGATTATATCACCTAGCATGGTGATGAAGCGTCTGAACAAAAACAAGCCAGCTCAGCGAGTAAGACAACCACCTCACGTATGCGGATGACACAAAGATAGGTGAAGGGACGAGTAGCATTGGAGCTGGAACGCCACAGAAAAGACTTGGACAGAGAAGCAGCAGATGTAATACAATGTGGGGAAAGTGAGAGGTTATGCACTTTGGTAGGAAGAATAGAGTCATAGACATTCTCACTGCAGAAATGCTTTAGAAATCTGAAGCACAAAGTGACTTAGGAGTCCTAGTTCAGGATTCTCCTTTAAGCTTAAACAGATTCATTTGGCAGTTAGGAAGGTAAACACGATGTTAGCATTTGTTTTGAGGGGGTTAGAATACAAGAGCAGGAATGTACTGCCGAGGCTGTACAAGACACTGCATTTGAAATACTGAGCACAGTTTTGGGCCTGATATTTAAGGATGGATGTGCTGACCTTAGACGGTCTCCAGAGGAGGCTCACAAGAATGATTCCAGGAATGAAGGAGTTTAGAAGTAATGAGGAGGGACTTCATTCAATTTGCAGAATACCATGAAACCTGGATAGAGGGGATGTGGAGGAGACATTTACCCGAAGGCCCAGCCTCAGTGAAGGAACAACACTTTAGAACTGAGATGAGAAGAAATTTCTTCAGCCAGAGGGTGGTGACTCTATGGTACTCATTACCCTGGAAGGCTATCAGAGACCAAATCATTGAGCATTTCTAAGATAGATAGATTTTTGTTTAGTGAGGGTATTAAGGGAGAAGGCAAGAGAGTGGGGTTTGGAAACATTATCAGCCATGATCAAATGGCAGAACTGACATGATCGGCTAATTGTGCTCCTATATCTCATGGTCTCATACATCCACAGTACCATTAGGGAGGGAGTTTGAGACTTTTCGCCCACTGATACTGAAGGAACAGCAATACATGTTCAAATCAGGATGGTAAGTGACTAGAAGGGCAACTCCCACTAAGTGCAACCTACTTCTGCCAAACTGGATTTCCACAATCTCAATTAAAACGAGTACCAACATTTAAGAAGCACCTGTGCACATCACAGCCTGGCCAATGTGTTGTTCAGCACCAAGTTTTGCATTCAATGAAACAAACATATGTTCGACGTAAATTCTTGTGTTAGGGCCTCTGATTTACAGCATGACCTTGGCACTTAAAGCTGATTCCTCTGAAGCACCCATTGGGAGCAGAAATTCATTCTTTGAACTCATAACTTAAGGGTGTCAGGTTTGCTTCCTTAGATGCCATTAAGCGAACTCTTGAAATGACAGATTCATGGTCGCTTTTACTAATGCCAACTTTTTTTATTCCCTTCACAAATCTGAATCCAGTTTATGCAATTTACATGGTGGGAATCTAGATGGTTAATCCAGTAGCAATAAACACTATGCCTGTTGGTTTTTACATTATACACTTTTCCAGGATACCAATTCCAGAGTGACCTGGACTACATAAAACTCAACTGTACAATATGTTCACCATTTACTTGCTCCCATTGGGTAGCTACACCAGTTTTATGAATATTCAGCAGTGTAGAAGCATCAGTTACAAGTGTAAATAGTTAACATTACAGACCCAATATCTGAGGCACTAAGTGAGCACACAACAGGCCACGAGTTGGGAGAGCAATAATACCACAGAACAAACCTTATAACCAGCTGTTATTCTCCTCCTCATATTTCTCTAGGTTGATAAAAGGTTTATCTATCGATTTAATTGTCAATTCCCCACAATAAATGCACTCAGCTGCCACAATATCGTCAATGTCAGCTTTGATCTGATCGCGGGACTGCTGTCCCCGGTGACTGCCCTCTCCTCCTTCCTTTGGCCGCTGCCGAGATTTTGCTTGGTTGCTGGCCACCAGGTTTCTCTGTAGCTCCTCCAGGCTTCTCTGCTTGAAAGCGGAAAGGTGAGGAATCACCTCCTGCAGGAGGCAGTCCGAGTGGAACATGTGGCCACACAGGAACAGGTAGAAGGGACGGTTCAGCAGCGGGAAATCACATGAGGCGCATTTCTCCTGAGACTCCACCACACCGTACTTGTTTCTCATCTCCTGGATATCTTCCCGGATTCGTTTGGCACTCTCGGTCGCCTCCTCCATCTCCTGCTTGAGCTCATCGATATGCTTGTTATACTCCTGCAGGGAGTTGCAGATGGCCTCCTTAAAATGGTCAATGGTCACAAAATCTGGAAAGAAGGGCAGAACGTCTTCGATCTTAAGCAGGTTGCAGCTGGATAAGCAAACCATGGCCTTCTTGACATCCTTCTCCTCCTGGACCACATGACGGGCAATCTTCAGCCACAATTTCTTACGAAGCTCCTCATCTTCCTCTGGCATGTCTGCACATGACTTAGCAAGATCAACATCCATCTGTTTAAAAAAACAGACATTCTTCAGTCATAAGGAGAACAGAGGCAGAGCATTCGTGCACAGAATAGCCAACTGCTATTCAATGCTTTAAGCTACATCCCAGGTATTGTCCATCCTGTGTGGACTAGAGTCACAGAATGCCTACAGTGGTGAGAAATGCCATATGGCCCCATCAAGTCTGCACCGACCCTCTGAAAAGCATCCCAGCTGATCCTTACATTTTCTCATGTCTATATACTGCAAATCCCTGGACACTACAGGACAATTTAGCATGGCCAAACCACCTAACGTGCCCATCTTTGGACTGTGGGAGGAAACCCAGGCAGACACACAGAATGTGCAAATTTTACAGACTGTCAGCCAAGACTGGAATTGAACCCAGGTAACCTGGTCTGTGAGGCAGCAGTGCTAACCACTGAGTCATCGTGCCACCCGTTCTGCTGTTTCTATATACAATTACTCTCAGAAGTGACAACAACCTACTTCATATTTGAACATTTCTACAATAGAAACCTCAGTACAGGATGCCATTCAGCCCTTCCAGCTAGTTCCACCATTCAGTTAAATCACTGCTAATCACATTCGAGATATTCAATTGCCCACAGCCTCGGCAGCTTTTTAGGAGATCCAGTACAGATTTCTCCCCACTCCCCCCGAATGGTCTAGCTGTCAGTTTGAAGTTATACCCCCCCCTCTGTTGTGGACTTATCCAAACAAAGCAAGTTCCTCTCCTTCATCAGATTCTTTGATAAATCAGAAATATCTTAATTATATCCCCCCCACCACCAATCCTCTATACTCAAATGGAACAGACGTCTAGTCTGCATTACCCATCCTCATATTGTTTAACTTCTTTAACCCCAGTATCATTCTGTTGAATCTGAGCCCACTCCAAGGTCAATATATCCCTCCCAAGGTACAGAAGTGATATTTTTTGATATTGTTAAGTTCGTAACATACATTTCAAAGGTCAACTGAACCTGCACTATTTTTAGTGCACTCTTAAAATCTTAGGGGCCATATCAAACAAAAAAAACCACAAGCATTACCCAGCAATATTTTCACATTTCTAGGATACCTAGTCCGGTTAGTTCATTGGAGAAAAAGGGATCGTGTTAATTCTACCAGTAGTTCTATCCCATGTTAAATTGTTAAAAGAAAATTCTAACAGGTTATGTTTCAGATCTGGTTTGACAACCCTCTAGATCTCCTCTCCAACCAATGCCAATATATCCTTTCTAAGCTGTCCAGATCTGCTCAAAGTACTCCAGGTAGTGTCTAATCATAGTTTTGTAAAACTGCAGCATAACTTTTGCATCCCGCAGTCCTCTTGATTATAAAGGCTATTACCTATCTTGATTATTTTCTGCTTCTGATCATGACATTTTAAAGATCATGCACCTGACTCCAAGTCTGTTTGGGCAATAATTGCATTTAACTTTATATCATCTAGAAAATATTCTTTTTTGGTCCAAAATGGATAACCTCACCACTTGTTCCATATTGCTATTTTAAAGTTTATATTTCCACATCTTTAATGCAGTCTGCTTACTCACAGTAAATTAGCAAGAAGCTGATAGATTATAAAGGTGGTTTGAAAACAGTAATTTATATTCAAATGCAATCCCAACATTTTTGGCTCTTTAGAGATGTTGTCATCTGAAGGTCAAAATGTTCCAATCCCCGAAAGAATTTGGTTCTTGGCTAAGCAAACAGACTGCTTACTGTATCAGAGTTGGCTCCCATACAATAGTCATATGATTCACAGTTACAGCATGTTAAGACCCTGGTATCTCATATTTGAGGGGAAGCAATTCAGAGGGTACCATTCTACTGCCTCGGGGGAAGGTGTGTATTTGCAGAAAGAAGCTAGCAGCATTTTAGAAATCTGAACTGGATTGACTGTGAAAGCCTAGGCTGGAGAAGAGGAGCTCCATTTTGGAGTCAATTCCACCTTTATGTTCAGGATTCCCCTGATGAACACCATTCATTAGTCTGAAACTGCCTGGATTTAAAAAAAACAAGAGAAATAGATTTTAAATGACCCTAATGGAGAGATTTAGAAGACTTTAAACAACCTAACACAGATGGGGGTGATCCCAAGGTTAGCATAAAGAACAATAAGTTGGAAGTTGTATGAAAGCATTTAGGAAAAAGGAAGCGGCGGCCACTTATGTCCCCAGAACTACTCTTATCATGTCATTAGATAATGGCTGATCTGATTGCAGCCCCAACTCCACTTTCCCTAAATTCTTGCTCCCTGTCACAGCAATGTATTCCCACCAACATGGCAGTTTATCAATATAACATCCAGTATGGAGCAGAACCAGATGGTGCCATGGGAACTTTGCTTTTGGTTTATTTTTAGTTTAAAAGAGTAGACTGAGCTTTTTTCTGTATCTACCCTTGCGCTGTACCTCTCCTGAGATAGTTTGATGGGGACAGCGTACAGAGAGTTTTACTTTGTATCAAGTTCCATGCTGTCCCTGTCCTGATGGGGCTGTGTCGGGGGACCTTTGCTTTTACTTTACTTTTAGTTCAAAGAGTAGAGGTTGCTTCACTTTCAGCTTAAAACAGTAAACTTTACTCTGTATCTAACCTTGTGCTGTGCCTGACCTGATAGTGTCTGGTGGGCATGTCAAGAAAGCTCTACTTACAATTTAAGAATATAGTGAGTTTTAATTTAAGATTTAATGGAAAATGTGTTACTTGTAGTTTAGAAGAATAGACAGTGATTTGCTTTCAGTTTACTTTTGGTTCAAATAGTAGAGGGAGATTTAATCTCTGTCTAACCTTGTGCTGTACCTGTCTTGGGTATGTTTGATGGAGATAGTATCAAGGAAATTTTACTTTCCATTTACTTTTAATTTAAAAGAATAGAGCTAGCTTTACTCTGGTTTTAGCCCTGTGCCCTCTCTATCTTGGGAAGTGTTTGAAGACGACAGTTTGATGTAGACAAAGCTTTACTTTCAGTTTAAAAGTGTAGAGTAGCTGTATCTAACCCTGTGCAGCCATTATCCTGGGAGTGATTGATGAGGGACAGTACATAGAAAGCTTTGCTTTCAGTTTAAAAGAGTAGAGAGAGCTAAACTCCATCTAAGCCTGTGCTATCCCTGTTCTGGGAGGATTTAATGGTATGAGTACAGAGGGGGCTTTACTTGTAGTTTAAAAGAATAGAGCAGAACCACGCACAGCAAAAATGACAAAGCTTCCAAGCTATGATCACTAGTTCATGTTGAATTAGGTAGTTTCACTCAGGAACAGAGCTAGACATAACCAGTCTCTGCAAAGGAAAACCATTAGGATCAGTTTCAAATGCCAGTCCCACAAACCAAAGCACAGAATGCAGGCTGAGTGTTGTACGGAGGAGGGGCTGCACTATCAGAGTGCCTTCTTTCAAGTAAAGCAAAGTTTGCAGAAATGCAAGCCTCTCTCTTCGTTAGGAGCAATAAGCCAAAAGATCAATGAGCAGAGCAACATGGCAGCTCAGTGGTTAGAGATAACAAAAGTGTGGAGCTGGATGAACACAGCAGGCCAAGCAGCATCTCAGGAGCACAAAAGCTGATGTTTCGGGCCTAGACCCTTCATCAGAGAGGGGGAATGGGGACAGGGTTCTGGAATAAATAGGGAGAGAGGGGGAGGCAGACCAAAGATGGAGAGAAAAGAAAATAGGTGGAGAGGAGAGTATAGGTGGGGAGGTAGGGAGGGGATAGGTCAGTCCAGGGAAGACGGACAGGTCAGGAAGGTGGGATGAGGTTAGTAGGTAGGAAATGGAGGTGTGGCTTGAGATGGGAGGAAGGGATGGGTGAGAGGAAGAACAGGTTAGGGAGGCAGAGACAGGCTGGGCTGGATTTGGGATGCAGTGCGGGGGGGAATGAACTAGGCTGGTTTTGGGACGCAGTGGGGGAAGGGGAGATTTTGAAGCTTGTGAAGTCAACATTGATACCATTGGGCTGCAGGGTTCCCAAGCAGAATATGAGTTGCTGTTCCTACATCCTTTGGGGGGGCATCATTGTGGCACTGCAGGAGGCCCATGATGGACATGTCGTCTGAGTAGGGCGGAGCGGGGGGGAAAGAGTTAAAATGGTTCGCGACTGGGAGGTGCAGTTGTTTATTGTGAACCATGCAGAGGTGTTCTGCAAAGTGGTCCCCAAGCCTCCGCTTGGTTTCCCCAATGTAGAGGAAGCCACACCGGGTACAATGGATACAGTATACGACATTGGCAGATGTGCAGGTGAACATCTGCTTAATATGGAAAGTCATCTTGGGGCCTGGGATTGGGGTGAGGGAGGTGGTGTGGGGGCAAGTGTAGTACTTCCTGCGGTTGCAGGGGAAGGTGCCGGGTGTGATGGGGTTGGAGGGGAGTGTGGAGAGGACAAGGGAGTCACGGAGAGAGTGGTCTCTCCGGAAGGCAGATAAGGGTGGGGATGGAAAAATGTCTTGGGTGGTGGGGTCGGATTGTAGATGGCGAAAGTGTCGGAGGATGATGCGTTATCACCTTCCTCAAGAAGTTCATTCCACACAAGCCACCCTCTGTGTAAAAACTTTGCTCCACATGTCTTCTTTAAATCTCTCTCCTCGCATCTTAAAAATTGCCCCCTTGTTTTGAAATCCCCCATCGTAGGCAAAGACAATTGTCATTAACTCTATCTATATTGGCTTTCATTAACAGGGGGATTGAGTTTAAGAGTCGTGAGATCTTGTTGCAGCTCTATAAAACTTCGGTTAGACCGCACTTGGAATACTGCGTCCAGTTCTGGGCGCCCTATTATAGGGAAGATGTGGATGCTTTGGAGAGGGTTCAGAGGAGGTTTACCAGGATGCTGCCTGGACTGGAGGGCTTATCTTATGAAGAGAGGTTGACTGAGCTCGGTCTCTTTTCATTGGAGAAAAGGAGGAGGAGAGGGGACCTAATTGAGGTATACAAGATAATGAGAGGCATAGATAGAGTTGATAGCCAGAGACTATTTCCCAGGGCAGAAATGGCTAGCACGAGGGGTCATAGTTTTAAGCTGGTTGGTGGAAAGTATAGAGGGGATGTCAGAGGCAGGTTCTTTACGCAGAGAGTTGAGAGAGCATGGAATGCGTTGCCAGCAGCAGTTGTGGAAGCAAGGTCATTGGGGTCATTTGAGAGACTGCTGGACATGTATATGGTCACAGAAATTTGAGGGTGCATACATGAGGATCAATGGTCGGCACAACATTGTGGGCTGAAGGGCCTGTTCTGTGCTGTACTGTTCTATGTTCTATGTATCCGGAGGTTGGTGGGGTGGTATGTGAGAACAAGGGGGATCCTCTTGGGACAGTTGTGGCGGGGACGGAGTGTGAGGGGTGTGTTGCGGGAAATGCGGGAGACGTGGTCAAGGACGTTCTCGACCACTGTGGGGGGGAAAGTTGCGGTCCTTGAAGAACGTGGACATCTGGGATGTGCGGGACTGGAATGCCTTATCCTGGGAGCAGATGCGGCGGAGGCGGAGGAATTGGGAATAGGGGATGGAATTTTGCAGGACAATGGGTGGCAGAAGGTGTATTCTAGGTAGCTGTGGGAGTCAGTGGGCTTGAAATGGACATCAGTTTCTAGCTGGTTACCTGAGATGGAGACAGAGGTCCAGGAAGGTGAACTTGAGGTTGGGGTGGAAGGTGTTGGTGAAGTGGACGAACTGCTCGATGAACTGCTCAGTGGTTAGCCCTACTGCCTCACAGAGCCAGGCACCCTGGTTCGATTCTACCCTTGGGTGACTGTGCAAACTCCACACGTCTGCGTGGGTTTCCTCCCACAGTTCGAAGATGTGCGGGTTAGGCAGATTTACCATTTTAAGTTGCCCGTAGTATCCAGGCATGTGTAGGTTAGGTGGATTAGCTGTGGGAACTGCAGGGTTATGGATAAGGTCTGGGTGAGATGCTCCTTGGAGCATTGGTGTTGACTCGAAGGACCAAATGGCCCGTTTCCACAATGTAGGGATTCTGTGATCCTCAATCCCAATCACATTCCCAGTAATTATTGCAAGAAGACAATCAACAACACAAAAACCCAACACACCTGGAGTGCAAGATCCACTGCCTCTTCGTACAGTTCCATTGTCTTATAAATGTGCACACAGGCCTGACGGTGACCATTCTCTGCACACAGGCGCAGTGCGTACTTCAGGTCATAGTGAATGCGGTTTGTGTCTGACCCAGCTTGTTCCAAGTACCAGAGCAGGGCCTCGGGCTTGTACTTGGCATACAGTGACAGCAGGTAGTTGTGAATTGCTTGGTCGGTGACATTCAGGCTCTGCACGCAGAACTCCAGGTAGCGGATGGCTTCGCCAACCTGTTCCGAGCTGCCAATCTGGCTGTAATTGACAAGCGCTGGGATGAGGCTCTTGGGATCCAGCCTCCTCCGCATGGCTATCCACGCGTCCACCACCAGCTTGGGAATGTGCTGCATGAGGACGGGGGAAAACTTGTAGAAGAGGGCAGGGTCCTGGTACCTGGACATGACCTCCAGAGCCGCACTGTAGTCATCATGCTGGCAGTGGTGGGCCACGACCCGCTCGTAGTCCTGCATGATCATGGAGAAGAACACCATGTCCACCACATTACCGTGGCTGGCCAAGAGGTCATAGATGGTAGAGCGGTTGTTGAGCAGGCACTCCTTAATCTTGGGGCTGCTCAGGAACTGTCGGAATTCCTCCCTTGTGGCGTCAAACTGGCTCTGCTTGCCCTCATCGCCTTCGAGCATGCCCAGCCAGTTCAGGTAGATCTCAGTGAGCCAGCTCACTAACAAGGTCATCTGTGTTTTGTCCTCCAGCTTCAGGTTCTTCAGCTTTTTCAGCAAAAACTCCTTCAGTGCCTCCTCTTGTTTGGCTTCGATGAACTTCAGCGCAATCTCTTCAAAGTATCTCTGAGTCAGGGCGTAGTATTTGGCGCTTTCCACGTACTTCTTGTTCTGAAAGCAGTGGTCAGCTTCCTTGGCGAGGACGGCGTCCAGGCACTCCGGCCTATCTTTGCAGTATTCCTTCGCCAGGTCAAACTTGCCCATGTTCATGTACATCTGCCAGACATCCCGCGATTCTTTCTGAACGTGGTACCGGAAAACCGCCTTCTCCGTGTAGATCCAAATCAGCCCGGCCGCGGAATCCTTGACCATTCGCAGCAGCTGGCCAAACTTGTCGGGGAACACATCCTCATAGACCTGCTGCCCGTTCAGCGTGCAAACAGCCTTCACCCTGTCAGAGAGCAGCAGCAGGAAGTGGAACTGGGTGAGAACGATAGAGCGGGGAGGCTCGGTGTCCACCGAGTACTCCCAGACCTTCAGGTCACTCAGCAGGGAGTCGGGCCTGCTGTAGTCGAGAGTTCCATACAACACGCCGTTGCCCATCATCCAGGCGAAGGAGCGGGGACTGGATCGCAGCTTGGAGGTGTAGAAGGAGATCTCACTGTAGCCCAGGCTGACTGGGAACTCCTGGAAGCTGGGCAAACAGTCAGTGTACTGGTTGAAGATGGGCTGGAACACCTGCTGTTCGCTGGCTTCCGGGGCCTTCCCGACAAACTGGTACAACCGCTTGCGGGTGGTAGCGATGACAAAGAACCTGGTGTCAATGCTGCGCTCAATCTCCAGGCAGCAGACAGGAGCCGGGGAGCCGTCCTCCTCCAGGCTGTACACGTACTTGAAGTACTGGTCAGGACTGGAGTTAAACAGCCGATCCTCTGACACCACAATCTCCGCCTCGTACATCTGGCCTTGGCTGGTCCCAACCAGGATGGGCCCGGTGTTGCTCTCGCTCCCCATGTGCTTGTTCCAGCCTACGCTCTCGATTAAATGGCCCTTCCAGCGGGAGAGGCTTTTCAGTTTCTGAGAATTCCTGTTTACATAAAGACACTCGCTGGATGTGAGGCTGATCAGGAGATGGGACCCTGCAACAGGGAGCAAACACATCTGCGTCAGTTCACATGGAACACAGGACACACAGTTAAGCCACAGGCCAAGCTGGGAGGGAAAACAAGGCATATAAAATGATTAGAGATGTCTGGTTTAGTCAACCTGTCGCTTCGACACAAAAGTTTTGTTTTCAGTCCCCCAGCGAGGAGAATCAGCCTAGGTTCTTGTCTCAGGGAGCTGACCAGTTCAGGTAAGGCCATAGGTCTGTTCAGTTATAATTCCTCCACAATGGCAGGGACTAGAAAAATAAATATACACACACACACACACACACACACTCTAGGCAAGAGAGTGCCTCAAGATAGGTCTAAGATTGGGGAAAAGGTCAGTATCTCGTTCCAGAGACACGATATTAAATGCATGGCTGACTGGCACAACTTACTGTGTAGATGGAAGGCTGCTTGCTCAGTAAAGGCGAGCTGGGTTTATCACATCAACTCATATTCATCCAGTGCCTTCAAAGTAGCAGAATACCCCAAGACTTTTGACAGGCACACAGTTTGACCAAAGTTTACACTTACTCAAAGGAACCTTGTGGCAAAAAGTTGGGTCAGAAGTAGTTTTTGAGGAATGGGGAGTGGAAAATCAGAGTTTGAGGGAAGGAATTCCAGATCTTGGGATCCCAGGGAGCTGTTAATGGAGGTGCAGTTCAAACCGGGAATATGATAGAGACCGGAATTGGATGTGCTCAGAGTTGTACAGCTGGAAATTACAGAGAAGGCGTGGAGAGGGCATTGAATATAAGGCGACGATTTTAAAAGCCAAGCACTGCAGAAGTCAGTGTGCACCCAGGGAGACCATCGTCCCACAACAAAAGGAAAGGAAGTACAAGCACCATACCTGAGGGGTCCAGAAACAACTTGTGGATTCTGGCATCATCTTTGCGCCCAAGTTCAATCTGGTTTGGTTGGTCAGGTTTTCCTAAATCAATCCTGCCCAACAAAGGAAAAGAGAAAAAAAAACTCAAGTCATCAGTTACAATCCTAGGGGAGAACAGAGCACATAACCCCAGTGAGTCCAAGATTCAATTCAAGAGCTTTGCTGGGTGACACTACTCCATAGAATCATAGCCAACGAATTAGCTGCAAGGTTACTTTTCTGACTCCCACATCATTTCCTCTATCCATATCCCCCTCCTGTCCTCCTTTATTGATGGAGGATTTATTGAAGAGTCATACTGGACTCTAAACATTAATTCTGCTTCTCATCCACAGATGTACAGATCCATTGAGTTTCTCCAGCTTTCTTTGTTTCAGATTCATAGTATCTTGTTTTCAGTCCAGCATTTACTGCCCTCCCTAACTGCCCTCAAGAACGTGCTGGTGAGCGGCCTTCTTGAAACTGAGGGAGGGCAATTTCTGTGCCAATACAGGCAGCTGCACAGGTCAGACATATTGCTGTGTATCTGGAGTCAAACAAAAGACCAGGTAAGGACAGTAAATTTCCCTCCCTGAAGATGTTGGGAAATTAGACAGGTTTTTATGACAATTCAATGGTCACCATTATTAATGTAGCTTTTTATTTCACATTTTTAATGAAAACAACTGAATATTATTACCCCAACCGGTAGGTTTAAGCCAACACTGCAATATCATCACTCAAAACTTCCATCACTACTTCAGCAGCATAAGTACCAGATGTTATTTGCTGGCCATCATCCAAAACCAAAAAGCAGAATTGACAAGTCCCTAATACTACTTCTGTCAACTCTTCCAGTGTCTTAAATCACCATGGCTGCTGTCCTGGCATCCAATACTGGAGCAAATACTCCCTTCTCTGTTTCAATAATAGGAAATACCACTGACTACAGATTCCAGCATAGAGGCCAGCACCACCATCTCAATACTCATTATTCACCTGCATACATGATGCCAAGATGGCTTCAGGTGAGTTTGAGCAAAAGTCAGCAAAGCTAGATTAAGTTATTAGGAACATAGCCACAAAGGGCACAGAGGACTGAGCAGATCTTACCTGAGAAGAACATCCTTGCCCAAGCTCATACACAGCTGGTTGTTGCATACCACAAGGTGGTTGATGGCACTGGGAGGACTGAAATCAATCCTCTGTTTGGAAAAGATTGGTTTCTCCTCTTCAAGACGTGCACTGACGTAACCTGCAACAACCACAGACTGTTAGATTGCCAAATACCTCCGTCCATGTTCAATGTCAATGGCTGCCAGTCTCACTCTCTCCATACCAACCTCACCCCACCTAACAGCCTGACTGATAGGTATTTAGTACACACAAAGGCATTCGGATGAGTCCCCCATCCTATCATATCTTTACATCTCCCCACTCACACCCTCTGCTATCTCCCTACTGCCTCTGACAGCTCCCCCCCCCCGTCCCTCCTCCATCCCCCCCCCTCCGCCTCTGACAGCTCCCCCCGTCCCCGACATCTCCCCCCCGTACCTCCTCCAGCCCACCTCCCTCCTCCATCTCTGACTCCCTCCCTACCCCAGACAACGCACTCCTACCCTCCTCCATGTCTGACTTTTTCTCTCGCTCCCCGGCTATCAGTACCTGACTGGCCGATGCCTGAGGCGCCCAGGCGTTGCTGTTGGTAGGGGAGTCCAGCAGGCCGGGAACGGGATCGGGCCTGGGAATCCTCATATTCATCCAGGATCGAGCTCATGACCGCGGGCGAAGACCAACACAGCGACAGGCCTGAAGCCTAGCGAAGGCAGCCAATCACACCGCGGGGAGGGACGGCCAATCACAACTCGGGTCGCCACATCGACCCCGCCCACCCAACCGGTAGCCAATCACAGATCGATATCTCCGCAGTGACCACGCCTACACGGTCAGTAACTAGTCTCATCACGAGATTCCGCAGTGACTCGGCCCACCAAGCCAATAACCAATCTCAACGCGGGACCCTTCAGACTCTGATGAAGGGTCTAGGTCCGAAACGTCAGCTTTTGTGCCCCTGAGATGCTGCTTGGCCTGCTGTGTTCATCCAGCTCCACACTTTGTTATCACCCTACAGTGACACCTCCCCACAGCCGGTAACCAATCACAGCACCCACAATGCCAGTAACTAATCGCAGTCTACTTCTACGGTCCGCCTCCTAGTAGGCTGTCCTGTCGTCATCGGCTGGCTAGGTGGGCCCGCCCCCGTATCTCGCCTGCCGGATAGACAGCCTATCAGAGCGTCAAACGCAATTGGTCCGCCCACTTTAGGAGGAGCCAATCACAGACTGAATGCGCCCGGGCTCGCTCGCTCCCCCACCCTTGGGCCGGGATGGGGGGAGTCGCTTTCTGCCGTGAATGCGCCTTCGGGCACGCGCTCCCGGCGATCGCAGCAATGAGCCCGCCTCCCTCAGCCGGATACGCGCCCTCCCCGAATCCGCAGTGAACCCTCTTATTGCCGTTAACCTTTGTCGCTTGTCGCTTTATACTCTGTGGGTGCGAGCGCGTGCGCGATAGAGAGCGGGGGGGCCCTCAGGCTGTGTGAGTATATACAGAGAGTTACTGCCTTCAGATCTGTCTTTAGTAACGTGTGTCTGACTGTGGAATGGCGCTAAATTGTAATTTCAGTCAAAACCAGGAGAGACTTTCTGATGAAGGGTCTAGGCCCGAAACGTCAGCTTTTGTGCAGGAGGCCCATGATGGACATGTCATCTAGAGAATCTCTAGATGACATGTCCATCATGGGCCTCCTGCACTGCCACAATGATGCCACCCGAAGGTTGCAGGAACAGCAACTCATATTCCGCCTGGGAACCCTGCAGCCATATGGTATCAATGTGGACTTCACCAGTTTCAAAATCTCCCCTTCCCCTACTGCATCCCTAAACCAGACCAGTTCGTCCACTCCCCCCCACTGCACCACACAACCAGCCCAGCTCTTCCCCCCGACCCACTGCATCCCAAAACCAGTCCAACCTGTCTCTGCCTCCCTAACCGGTTCTTCCTCTCACCCACCCCTTCCTCCCACCCCAAGCCGCACCCCCAGCTACCCACTAACCTCATCCCACCTCCTTGACCTGTCCGTCTTCCCTGGACTGACCTATCCCCTCCCTACCTCTCCACCTATCTTCTTTACTCTCCATCTTCGGTCTGCCTCCCCCTCTCTCCCTATTTATTCCAGTTCCCTCTCCCCATCCCCCTCTCTGATGAAGGGTCTAGGCCCGAAACGTCAGCTTTTGTGCTCCTGAGATGCTGCTTGGCCTGCTGTGTTCATCCAGCCTCACATTTTATTATCTTGGAATTCTCCAGCATCTGCAGTTCCCATTATCTCTGTTGTTGGAAGTTGTCGCCCCGCCCACCTCCGACGTCCCGCCCACCTATAGCGCCGTCCCCGACCCCCGCAGGCACGCCCCGCCCAGCGCTCCTACAGCCGACAGCACCTCTCCCGGCCGGCGGGGTTTACATCTGCTCCCCCAGACCTCCCCGTGACTGAGGACAAAGGGTCAGTCCACAATGAAAGACTCCCCGTCATTCCCTTCCACCTGAACATCAGTGAATACCGCTCACGCCAGGACAATGAACAGTTTTTCCACCGCCTCCTCCTCCGCGCCTGTGAGCCTAACCCTCCTTCTACAGACCCCTTTTCCCACCTCCAACACACCCCCTCCTCCTGCAGGAGGTGCTACACCTGCCGTACACCTCTCCTCCCCTGACCTCCATCCCAGGCCCCAAAAACAGACATTCACCTGCACATCTGCTAATGTGGTGTATTGTATCCGCAGGTTCCCGATGTGGCCTCCCCTACATCAGGGAGACCAAGCACAGAGGCTCAGAGACCACTTTGTGGAGCACCTATGCTCGGTTCGTGACAAACAACACGTCCCAGTCACGAACCACTTCAACTCCCCATCCCACACCCTGCACGACATGTCCATCCTGGGCTTCCTCCAGTGTCACAACAATGCCACCCAGAAACTGGCGAAACAGCAACTCCTATTCCGCCTTGGAAGTCTACAACCCAGTGGTCTCAATATGGACTTTACTAGCTTCAAAATCTCCCCACCCCTGACCTCATCCCATGACCAACCCACCTTCTCATCCCTGCCTCACTGACCTGTTTGTCTTCCCTCCCACCTATCCAATCCTCACACCTCACTAACCAATCCCCACCCCTACTTACCTACAGACATCTTTACTGGCTTCATCCCCGCCTGCTTGACCTGACCGTCTTCTCTCCCACCCTATCCGCTCCACTGTCTATCTGCTATGTCTGCCCCTCCTCTATTTATTTCAGATCCCCCTTCCCCTCCCCCATTTCTGAAGAAGGGTTCCGACCCAAGACATCAGCTTTCCTGCTCCTCTGATGCTGCCTGGCTTGCTGTGTTCCTGCAGCTCCCCACTGTATCATCTCAGACTCCAGCATCGGCAGTTCCTACTGTTTTGTTGTTGGAGGTGGATGGCTATCGGAGGGCCTGATTCTTCGACCCGACCACTCCAGGGCACTCCTACATCCCACCCTTCAAACATAAAGAGGGCTAAGTTTATGCTTACCCTGCTTGACAGTGCTGGAGAAGTTCAAAATTTGTTGCAGGACAGAGAGAGTGGGAACTTTCTGTTTCCCGATGAATACACTCCTGAATACATTCCTGAATACACTCACAAAGAGTTAATTCCATCTCTTCACAGATGGTGCCAGATCCGAAGAGTGTCTCCAGCAGTTTTTTATTTAAATTCCTGATTTCCAGAATCCACTTTTATTGAGTGTCACAGAGCTTTACTTTGACAAAATTGTACTGTATATGGCTTTAATTCTGACCATGCTTTCTGCAATCAGTATTCATTGCCCCTCCAATGAGCTGGACACTTCTGCCGTGCACTGGAGAGGTGGTGTTGAGCAGATGGAACATTAAAAGGTCTCAGGCAGATGTATAGTGAAGGCTTCCTTGAAAATATTTGAAGAGTAGCGGGGTATTTCTCCCTGCCATGTTGGCCAATATTTATTCCTCAAGAGACCCATGTGCCAGTTTGTTGTTGTGCTTCCCACAACAATAATTGTAATTCAAGAAGATGCTTCATGACCCATATTGAGGATGTCTTGAGATGCTGTACAAATGCAAATCTTTCAATCGACCTTACAACCACCAGTGAAACTGACATGTTTCCAAACATGTCTGAAAATCTCAAAAAATACTTTGATTCTGTAACTGGGCATCAAAAGAATTACCACAATGGGGTTTAATTAATTTTTCATAAATTAAGAATATTCTATGCCTTACTCTTTTTATTAAACTTTTTTTTAGTGTCATTCATCCCAAATTGAAATAATTTGAGTAAATGTTATTTTTGATTAGTTCACTGTTTGAATCATCATGGAATATTGCAGAGCAGAAGTATTCCATTCAGCACATGAGGGCTCCTTAAAAAAGATATCCAGTTACCTTGCAGATTTTCTATTTTCAAGCTATTTATCCAATTCGTTCAATTTCTGTTTGAAAGTAACCAATAAACCTGTATCCATCATCCTTTCACATAATACATTCTGGATCATAGCTAAAAGTGCCTCCCCGTCACCACTCTTGTTGTCTGCCAGTTATCTTAAATCACTCATTTGAGAGCACAGATCTTGAGTATTGTCAAAAAAATTATTTTTGTCAAAACTTGCTTTCTTATACTTATCAGCACAATTAGCAGTAAAAACAGCATATGTATTGAATGAGAGGAAAGTGCTGATTGGTTCCTCTGGTTGGTAGGGCTAGTACCTTGAAAAATACATCAACTAGTGGATTGACAGTTAATAGCCAGGCATTGTTAAATTTTAAACCCAGCACATTGACTTTGATTAGTCAGGGCATTGCCCCGAGAAACAAACCAGAGAATGGTTGGTACCCATTTTCTTGAGTTGGAACGGGCACAATATGCATGCAAAGAATAGGGGTGGCACGGTGGCTTAGAGGTTAGCACTGCAGCCTCACAGCACCCAGATTCAATTCCAACCTCGGGTAACTGTCTGTGCAGAGTTTGCACATTCTCCCTGTGTCTGTGTGGGTTTCCTCCAGGTGCTCCGGTTTCCTCCCACAGTCCAAAGATGTGCAGACTAGGTGAATCGGCCATGCTAAATTGCCCATAGTGTTCAGGAGTGTGTGGGTTATAGGGGGAATTGGGATTGGGTGGGATGCTCCAAAGGGTGTATGGACCTGTTGGGCCAAAGGGCCTGTTTCCACACTGTAGGGAATCTAATAGAATCTAATCAAAACAAAGGGACCTGTTTATTAATATATGTAACTTCCAGTACTTGTAATTGTGTCACACTGGGAACAAGACTGAGAATCCTAAATTGGTTGTCAGTGTAACTCTTCACAAACAGGATTATCCGACAAATGTTATCTAATTGCAGAATCACACCTAATGTTAGACATAGAGCCATAGAGAGTCCAACTTGTCCATGCTGACCAGATATCCCAAATTAATTTAGTCCCAGTTGCCAGCATTTGGCCCATATCCCTCTAAACCCCCTATTTATAGAGTCATAGAGGTACACAGCACACAAACAGGCCATTCAGCCCAACTGGTCCATGCCAACCAGGTTTCCTGAACTAAACCAGTCCCATTTGCCTGCGTTTGGTACATATTACTTTGAACCTTTCCTATGCATGTACCTGTCCAAATGCATTTTCACGGCTGCCATGTACCCGACTCTACCACTTCCTCTGGCAGCTCATTCCATGTACAGCTAGAGGCAAAAACAAGCTGAATTAATTACTGAGTTGCACAATAATTAAACCAACAAGGAAGGGCAACTTATTGCGGATGCTGGTATCTGTACTGAAAACAACCAATGCTGGAGATCACAGACAGTCAGACGGCATCCATGGAGAGAGAGCAAGCTAATGTTTTGAGTCTAGATGACTTCATCAGAGTATCATTTAAACCAACAAGTTGCATTATACCTTTTGCAATCAGTTTTATATCTTACTTATTTAAACATCACTCTGATCTTTGCCTCTATTACTAAAATAATATTAAGAAATATACATTAAGAGAATGAAATTACATATGTTGTAATAAAATTGAATCGTTACAAAAGTGTAATGATATACTTTTTCCATTCTCTATCTGAAGGTGCCCGTTTGATTATTGGTCAGTTCTCAGGTACTACCCATTCACTCAGTACCTTGCCCAAGTGGTCATCCTTGGGAACAGATTTTACACAACCACATCCAATTTAGAAATGTTCACTGAAGAAAAACTTTTGTTGTAGTACCCATCCAGGTGCCTTTAAAAGGTTGTAATTGAGCAACTCTCCACCACTTCCTCTGGCAGCTCATTCCATACATTGCAGGCATGGTGTTATAAGATTCCCAAGCAGTGGCTAATTGGGCATGGTCAGTGCATTGCCAGTTGTAAACAGCTGAAGGGATATGTTGTTTGATACAATCCGCCAGTTTTGTACAGACACAACATCTAACCATCGCCGAATTCATACATCATATTATTCGTTTGTTTGATAGGCAGAATGTAATTTTTGACTCGACAGTAGATTCTTGTTAATGGCAGAGACTACTGATGGTACTACTGCATTGTAGCAGAGTGAAACAATTTGAGTTATCCTTCCCAAGTATTCTGAGGCAGACTGGGCACTTTCCAGAAACAACCGTGACCACATTTAAGGTCCATTCATGAGTTTATCGGATACACTGCAAGTAACAATCTGATCAGGGTAGCCATTATCCCACTAGTTAGCTTTGATGCACCCTATTTCAGTATCACGTTTGGTCAGTGAAAGAAAGAATTCGGGTTTTATGTACAAGGTTTTAAGAAGACCAATCATATATTGTGTACAACTGTAAGAATCCCAACATGTATACTGACCAGTGAAGGTAGTTTTGTAGTAGATAGTCATACAGAGCTCTCCTGGATGATTTCTCAACTAGGTAATTGAAGAAAGGGAGCTTATTTGACTGTTGCATTTCAGATGTGAATTTGAGCGTCCAATGGCGCCCCCTAAAATATATAAGGAAATTCTGACATGTAGCTGCAGACTCAGATATAGCACACGTATCAGCTACATCTAAGAAATATTCAAGGACTGGGGAGGTGATGGCCTAGTGCTATTATTGATGGACTGTTAATCCAGAGACCCAGATAACATTCTGGGGACCTGGGTTTGATTTCTGCCGCAGCAGGTGGTAGAATTTGAATTTAAATTATCTGGAATTAAGAATCTAATGATGACTGTGAATTCACTGTCAATTGTTGGGGAAAAACTCATCTGGTTCACTAATGTCCTCTAGGGAAGGAAACTGCCAATAAATGCTGCCTAGCCAGTGACACCCTCAGCCTGTTAATTAATAAAAAAAGGGACAGGTGTCATTCCATTGAAGACATTGCTCTTATAGGATCCGACAAAGGTATTGCTGAGTGGTGGGTCTAGTGGCGGTCCCATGACAACAGTACCTATTTGGGCATACATAATGTATTTTCTTAAAAACAAACTCAATTGCACAAGTTTGTATGTTCAATGAATAATGGCTCTCCTAATGGTAAACTTAGACAAAGCTGGCTGTTAACTGGCAATCCTCATTCATTGGCACATTCTCCAAGGAAACACCTCTACTAATCAGATTCAACCTATCAGCACTCTACACTCCTGGAATATATATATTGGCATTTCCTTGAATTGGTATCTTTGGGAGTTATCCAATTTGGCACAAGACAACAAACTTTGACATAATGTCCCCTTTTCTAGCAATACCTTAAACCCGTGACCTCTGGTTAATTAAAGTTAGGTGTTTGTGCTTAGTTGCTCAAATGTTTTTGTCTAGCAAGTTGCAAAAATTGTGAGCCAGTGATATCACAGTGAGCAAAACTATGTCGAGGAAAGCCACTTTCCGAATAAATCAGACTGGAATATTGGGAAAATAACTGCTCAAACTCTGAGAAGGGTGGATTACAGTCAGTGAATTCATTGTCAAATCAGAGACAGAAGGACAGGGAAATTGAGGAGTGGGAAAGAATTGATATACTTGTAAATTTATCTTTGACATTTTCAAAATCTCCAATGATGAAATTGCATAATGAGAGTCCACATTTGTAATTGCCAATTTCAGTGCGAGAGAGTTTGGCTGCAAGCAGTCAACAATTATCATGTTGTTAGGTGATATTTAGACACGACTGAAGAAGATTTCACAACCTGTAACATGCATGTGTCATACCTACTGTGAAATGCAGCAGCTTCATGACAAGTAATGTATTTCCATGGTCAGTCAATCAGTGAGTTGAAATTTCCTAAAGGTAATGCCATTGACACAACTCAGCTACTTTTGGATAGCTGTGTTCGATTGCACATATTCTCCTAGGCTACTCTCTGTGAAATAAACTATGGGGAATGCCATTCTCTTCACCTTCACAGCAAAGTCTGCTTGGATGTGAAGGAGTGCAAACTGGGTGTTGAAATTATAAGATAGTGACTAATCGATCCAATAAGGAATTCAGGAGAAACGTCTTTAAATATGGAGAGGTTAGAGTGTGAAACTTGATTCAACGAAGAGTGGTCGAGGCACATGTATCTAAGAGGAATCTAACTATGAGAGAAAGAGAATGGAAAATGTTCTGATAGGGTGAAATAGTGGAGGATAGAAGCAGCATGGACCATTTGGGCTGACTGGCCTGTATCAGTGCTGTAAAACTCTACATGATTTTGACGATCGTCCATCGTATTATTCCCCCTGCACTGGATTTATAATTCTGCAAACACGCTAGTGAGTGTGAGACTATGCATTAATTAGACAGTAATTTTTTTGCCTGTCTCTTTCTCCTCTCCTGTTTTGGGGCCCTTCAGTGTTAATTTGTACAGATTGATGTCAGCATCCTGGTTTCTGTAAATAATGCGGGAGTTGAAATATAGGGGGATGAGCTCCTCGTGGAATCTGCGAGTTGCACCGCAGCCCCTTAACTCTGTCGCGATGTAGATGATCGTTTGCAGGTTGCTGAGGTGTTGCAATGTCTGCAGCAGCAGGGGAAAATCTGACGGATAGTACACAATGTCCGAACCCAGGATAATGTCATAGTCATTGGGGAAGTGCACGTGGTCAAAGCCCCAGGAAAGAGTTCTGATCGTTGGAAGGTGTCTGCAGGAAACGGGTACGTTGACTGAAACGTTGTGCTCAATTTGCTTCAAAGCTTGAATCTGATCGGTTAGGGTTACCTGCCCACCTGAAGGAGAAGCAACAGAATTAAGTCAACTTCATGCCCCATCACGGAGACCTGCGCCCCAGTTAACAGTCAGAGGGAAGTGGGAAGAAACAGAAAAGGCAAGATAGAAATTTATCTCTCGGCTTTCACAACCTTCCGATATCACCAAATCCTTTCCAAGAAATTAAGTATTTTGGAGTGTGGTGCTGAAACGTAGGGTGTGGAAGAGCCAATCTGCAAAGAAAAACTTCCATAACCTGGAACGGAAGGTATGTTGTAAAGAGACAGATGTCAGGAAGGAGTTCCTTGCTCTTTTTCAATTAGTGGTGGCATCTTTTACCCAGGAAGAGTAAATGGGGCCTTTGGTTGGCTGAATGGGCAGCAGTCCCGCTTTCCTAAAAGAAAATGTTAGCCCGGGTTCTGTGACCACAGGGGACTTGAACCCACAACCTTTTGATCCAGAAGTGCTTCAAGGCTGACAGAAAGCAGAGAGAGAGTGTGTTATAGGGCAGGAGACTGTGGCAGGCAGGAATTGTCAGATTGTGTGTGAGATCTATTCAGAATCCCACACATAATTCACACCCATATCTCAGCCAGCACTTGCTATGTTCAGCCTGAAAGTATAGTAGAAGGACTGTTGTGTGTAAATTGTCTGCCATGTTTCTACCATGCAACAAAACTTCAAAACATGTATTGGTGTAATGGGAATGTAGGGTCACGGTGTTTGGAGGGAGTTGGTCATGTGACAAATCTTCCAGATTACCTTAAATCAGAGTTGGCGGCTCTAGTCCCCACCCATCCCATACAACTAACTGACGAGGAGATGGAGAGTTGAGATCAGGGTTTCACTCTACGAAGGGGTTTGGTTTCTTACCAGAAGAAATGCTGGACTCTAGTTGCATGCATTCTGCCAACAGGAGCTTGATTATCTAGACGAATGTTCACCTTGTAGTTGCCCAAAGCATAGAGCATAGAGGAGAGGGTCTTTGAGCACATTGATCTCTGGTGACTAACATGATACTGCATCTTCCAACATTTCTTGGGACTTGTCCAGTTACTATGTCTTTTCCACATCAACAAAGTCACTATATTAGGTTGACAATGGCCCTTTAACTCACCCAACAAAACTGCCAGAATTCCCACGATCCCAGTGCCAGATCCTAACTCAATCATCTTCTTCCCGGAGAAATTCATCCTCTCCTGCTCAAAGAACTGGCAAAGTGTGAGGCCCTGAGGAAAGCAAAGGTCACCATCTGTTGAAATCAGAATGAGTTTGGGCACTTGGTGGAAACAGAACACGAGACAGCAGGGGGCAGTGAGTGGCATGGACCCCACAACCCACTGTAGAGCAGGTTGTGTCTCCAACCACTCTCACCAACCTCCCTGTGGAGATCCAGTTAACACTTCATCCATTTACAACAGGACTTTGATCAGATAGACCGAGAAGTCGCAGATGGAGTTTAATTTAGATAAATGTGAGGTATTGCATTTTGGTAAGGGAAATGAGGACAGGACTTGTACACTTAATAGTAGGGTCCTGGGAGTGTTGCAGAACAAAGAGACCAGGGATGCAGGTTCGTAGTTCCTTGAAGTTGGAGTCAGAGGTAGACAGGGTAGTGAAGAAGGTGTTTGGTACACTGGCCTTAAGTGGTCAGTGCATTGTGTATAGAGTTGAGATGTCACGTTGTGACTGTACAGGACATTAGTTAGGCCACTTCTGGAAGACCGCAATCAGTTCTGGCCTCCCTGCTATACGAAATATGTTGTGAAACTTGAAAGTAGCAGAAAAGATTTACAAGGAAGTTGCTGGGATTGGAGGGTTGAGCTATAGGGAGAGACTGAATAGACTGAGGCTATTTTCCTTGGAGCATCAGAGGCTGAGGGGGCAAACTTATATGGGTTTATAAAATGGGGCATGGAAAGGATAAATGGACAAGGTCTTTTCTCTGGAGTAGGGGAGTCCAAAATTAGAGGGCATAGGTTTAAGGTGAGACGGGAAAGATTTAAAACAGACCTAAGATGCAGCATTTTCACGCAGAGAGTGGTACATGTATGGAGTGAGCAGCCAGAGGAAGTGGTGAAGGCTGGTATATTACAACATTTAAAAGGCATTTGGATGGGTATATGAATAGGAAGGGTTTAGAGGGATATGGGCCAAATGTTTGCAAATGAGACTAGGTTTATTTAGGATATCTGGTCGACATGGACATGTTGGTCCAAAGGATCTGTTTCTGTGCTATACAACCCCATGACTCTATGAATCTACTGTCGTAAAGCAATAGAACAGGAGTGTTAACATACAGAGAATAAGGAGACCATTCAAACCATATGCCTGTGCCAGCTCTTTGAAAGAGCTATCCAACCAGCTACTCTCCCTGAACACAGCCGGCCAAGCAGCTTCAGAGGAGCAGGAAAGCTGACATTTCAGGTCTAGACACTTCTTCAGAAAAAAGAACCCTACAAGGCTATGCTGATAGGATTTGGAGGAGAGAACTGTGAGGAAGCCCATAGAATCGTAGAGGCATATAGCACAGAAATAGGCCCTTTGGCCCAACTCATCCCTGCAGAGCAGGTTTCCTAAATTGAAGTAACCCCATTTGTCAGCATTTGGCCCATATTCCTCTTAATCTTTCCTATCCATGTACCTGACCAAATATCTTTTAAATGTTGCAATTCTATTTGCCTCAAGATGGGGAGGCACGGTGGCTCAGTAGTTAGCACTACTGCCTTATAGCATCAGGGACCTGGGTTCAATACCACCTCAGGCAACTGTCTGCGTCGAGTTTGCACATTCTCCCCGTGTCTGCATGGGTTTCCTCCGGATGCTACAGTTACCTCCCACACTCCAAAAATGTGCAGGTATGTGGACTGGCTGTGCTAAATTGTCTGTAGTGTTCAGGGATATGTCACTTAGGTGGGCTGTAGGGGAATGAGTCTGGAAGGGATGTTGCAAGGGTTGGTGTGGGCTTGTTGGGCCAAAGGGTCTGTTTCCACACTGTAGGGATTCTATGACAGTCTCAACCTCTTCCCCTGGCAACTCATTCCATATACTTGCAGTAATGTCCTTGTAAATCTTTTTTGCATTCTTTCCAGTTTAATAACATCGCAAGCAGCATAAACACCAGCATTAATCTTTTGAGGCAGAAGGACTTTTTTTTGGTGATGCATTTTCAATGCAAAGACTAAACAGCCTATTATGGCATGATTTATTCCTTTGTTCTGTCTTCTGGATGGATGAACCCTTCCCAATGTTTAGACCTTTGAGACTCCATGTTAAAAGATTCCTGGCAAACTGTGACTGTAATGTATCCTGTCTCTTGAAGAACCTCCTTCGCTATTCAGGAATGCATGACACGTCGTGTTTCCAGTTCTGGTTGGACTTCCCTTGGGGAATCTAGGAATGGGGAGCAAAGTTTCAGAATAAGAATTTATTCTCTTTGTAAAGTTGCTATTGAATGGGCTTTCACAACATTTTCAAGTTGTGCATTCAAGATTTCTATGTATTTCCAAGCAATGTGAAAAAGATTTTGCTAATTCAAAGAACAAAGAACGAAGAAAATTACAGCACAGGAACAGGCCCTTTGGCCCTCCAAGCCTGTGCCGATCGAGATCCTCTGTTTAACCTGTCATCTATTTTCTAAGGGTCTGTGTCCATTTGCTCCCCGCCCATCCATGTACCTGTCCAGATATATCATAAAAGACGCTAATGTGTCTGCGTCTACCACCTCCGCTGGCAATGCGTTCCAGGCACCCACCACCCTCTGTGTAAAGAACTTTCCACGCATATCTCCCTTAAACTTTCCTCCTCTCACTTTGAACTAATGACCCCTAGTAATTGAGTCCCCCACTCTGGGTAAAAGCTTCTTGCTATCCACCCTGTCTATACCCCTCATGATTTTGTAGACCTCGATCAGGTCCCCCCTTCGTCTTTCTAATGAAAATAATCCTAATCTACTCAACCTCTCTTCATAGCTAGCACCCTCCATACCAGGCAACATCATGGTGAACCTCCTCTGCACCCTCTCCAAAGCGTCCACATCCTTTTGGTAATGTGGCAACCAGAACTGTACACAGTTCGGAGAGAGTGCTTAGAGATGAGCAGTAGAATGATTTAGTCAGTTGGTGGTCAAGTCAGAGGATAGACTCAAGATGGAAATGAGGGGTTTCTTCTCTCAGTGGGTTTTAGAATCTCAGCCCTTGGCCATAGTGGAGGCCAGGCCATGGTATATATTCAAAATTGATTTAGACAGATCTCTGACCAACAAGCGAATCAAGGGTAATGTTGGGTAGCTAGGAAAGTGGAGTTGAAGACATGATCTTAGTGGCAGAACAGGTTTAAGGGGCCAAAAGGCCTACTTCTGCATGTACTTGTTATTTTCTTATGCCTCATTCCTGTGTAATTCATCACTTGGCCACCTGCATCTGGCTACCTTTCCCAATCAAACTCCATTTTATTTCTGATACTTTCCTAACCAATAAATGAATGTGCTTGAGAATAATTAAAAACACAAGTGTCTTGTTATTTTGCTGCTTGACTTATTAAAGTCAGAATCTGGAAATTATAGAGAGCAGGACAGTTTGAGATGGGTGGGTTGCTAGTGCTGCTGGAAAGGGCTTACGCTGCTTTGCAAGAGAATTAGAAGCAAGATGTAGCACAGGGAAGGATAAAGAAGATGCGAGAATAATTAGAGACACACCTAGCACTTGAGTAAGAAATAGCAAGATATTAGGTGAGGTCAGAGTCAGGGGAATGCAAGAGCAGTGCACTTACGTAAATGCAAAAAATGTAATAAGTAAAGTTGGTGAGCTTTGGTGCAGATATCCACATGAGAAAGAAATGGGTGGGGAGGAAGTGGCAGTATTAATCGAGGATTATATTACTGTACTAGAGAGATGGTATACTAGGGAAGTCAATGACAGAATCTGATTAGTTCAAGTTAAATGGCAGAGATATAATTACACTACTAGGTGTATTCTATAGGGCATAAACTAGTAGTAAAAATGAAGAGGAGGAAATTTGCAAGGAAATTATAGAGAGGTACACACATTTATGATGAGTAACTTAAATTATCCAAATATAGAATGAGATGGTAAAAGTGTAAAGAGCTGAGAGGGAGACTAGTTTATAAAATAGAAACAATATGGCTATGTAAAATATCAGAATTTATAAACAGTTAATTTTAAATTGTCTCTTTAATTTCAAGCTAAAATAGACTTTAGTACTGCTACTAGAACAGGGTAAAGTGTAAGTGTGGATGGGGAATTTTGGCCAGTTTGAAAGTTAAATGAGGGACCTTCTCTGAGCTCTAAACTACGTTACCTACAAAAAATTTCAATGTTGTTTTTAGTTCATTTGCTACATTAAAATCTGAAAATTTGAAAAATATGTAATCTTCTAAGTCAGTTACTGGAAGTTCAAATCTCTTTGTAAACATTATTGGTCTCGATGGGGATTGTAAGAAGCTAGAGTATGAGAAGAAACTGGCAGCGAAATGAAGACGGATTCCAAATCTCTTCTGCAGGCATATAAGTAGCAAAAAGGTATTAAGAGGAGAAGTAGACTTGATTAGGACCCAAAATACACTTCTACACAATTAGGCAGAAGGCATGACTGATAAATAAATAAACCAAAGAACTGCAGATTTCCAGCAGGTTTCAGAAACAAAAACAGAAATTGCTGAAAAAAAGCGCTCATCCCATTTTCTGAGATAATAAAATGTGAGGCTGGATGAACACAGCAGGCCAAGCAGCATCTCAGGAGCACAAAAGCTGACGTTTCGGGCCTAGACCCTTCATCAGAGAGGGGGATGGGGGGAGGGAACTGGAATAAATAGGGAGAGAGGGGGAGGCGGACCGAAGATGGAGAGTAAAGAAGATAGGTGGAGAGGGTGTAGGTGGGGAGGTAGGGAGGGGATAGGTCAGTCCAGGGAAGACGGACAGGTCAAGGAGGTGGGATGAGGTTAGTAGGTAGCTGGGGGTGCGGCTTGGGGTGGGAGGAAGGGATGGGTGAGAGGAAGAACCGGTTAGGGAGGCAGAGACAGGTTGGACTGGTTTTGGGATGCAGTGGGTGGGGGGGGAAGAGCTGGGCTGGTTGTGTGGTGCAGTGGGGGGAGGGGATGCACTGGGCTGGTTGAGGGATGCAGTAGGGGAAGGGGAGATCTCCCCTTCCCCTACTGCATCCCTCAACCAGCCCAGTGCATCCCCTCCCCCCACTGCACCACACAACCAGCCCAGCTCTTCCCCCCCACCCACTGCATCCCAAAACCAGTCCAACCTGTCTCTGCCTCCCTAACCGGTTCTTCCTCTCACCCATCCCTTCCTCCCACCCCAAGCCGCACCCCCAGCTACCTACTAACCTCATCCCACCTCCTTGACCTGTCCGTCTTCCCTGGACTGACCTATCCCCTCCCTACCTCCCCACCTACACCCTCTCCACCTATCTTCTTTACTCTCCATCTTCGGTCCGCCTCCCCCTCTCTCCCTATTTATTCCAGTTCCCTCCCCCCATCCCCCTCTCTGATGAAGGGTCTAGGCCCGAAACGTCAGCTTTTGTGCTCCTGAGATGCTGCTTGGCCTGCTGTGTTCATCCAGCCTCACATTTTATTATCTTGGAATCTCCAGCATCTGCAGTTCCCATTATCTCTGATCCCATTTTCTGCTTGGGAACGCTGCAGCCTTTAGGACTCAATGTTAAGTTTGATAATTTTAGAGTCCTTATCCCAATCCCCACACACCAGGCCTAGTCATCACATGGGTTGCAACCTCAATAACCCATCATCAGGTACAAATGGTCCCCATTAGCAGCTTGCGATTCTTCCAGGCTGACTATTATCCATTCTTTTGTCTGCCAACCTATTGTTCTCTCTCTCTCTCTCTCTCTCTCTCTCTGTCCTCTTTCTGGGCTCCATCTCCACCTGTTGTTTACTCCTCCCCATTTCTCTCAACTTTTTTCCCAGCAACAACCAGCTCTGAAGAAGGATCACTGCAGCCGAAACAGTAACTCTGCTTTCTCTCCACACATGCTGCCAGACCTGTTGCGTTTTTCCAGCAGTTTCTGTCTTTGTTTTTCTAAATAAATGCATCTGCCCTTACCAAGCAGAAAGATGTCTCCAAGTCATAGTGAAAGCAATGATAGTTAGAAACTGGATAGAGCAAAAATAAATAAACAAGTTATTAGAAAGATCGATTGTGGTGACATTGATAAATCACCAGGTCTGACTGGGCCGTTTCAAAGATACTGAAGGACGTAGGCAGGAAATTATGAAAGCTCTGGCTATAATGTTTCATGTTGCTTAGATTTGGGTGGTGCCAAAGTTACAAATATTACACCCTTGTTCAGAAAAGGTTATAAAGTTAAATCCCACATCTCCAGCCCAGTCAGTTTAACCTTGGCGATTGGAGGCAGTTGAAAAAATAGCCCAGGACACAATTCACATTAACTTGGTCAAATGGGTTTAATTAAACCAGCCTGGATTTGTTAAAGATAAATCACGTTTAACTAATTTGACTGAGATTTTTGATGAAGTAACAGAGAGGGTCAATTGGGGTAATGCAGTTGATGAAAAAGAATATTAGGGAAGTGGCGTTTTTTTCTTAGGTTAGAAGAAGGTATATTGTGAGGTTCCAAAGGGTCTGATACCAGGACCACTGCTTTTCATGGTATATATCAATGAAATACATTTTGGTTACACGCCTCACATCCAAGATCTGCGGGTAAGTCAAAACTGGAAGTATTGTGAACAGTGAGAAGGACAGTGATGCTTTTCAAAAGAACACTGATGGAATGCGTGGACAATTAGCTGAAGAAATTTAACCCAGAGAAGTGTGAGGTGATACATTTTTCTCCGAAGAATGAAGACAGGCAGTGGAAAATAAAAGGTACAATTCTTAAAAGTGATGCAGCAAAAGAAAAAGCTAGGATTGTGCTCAAACCATTGGTGGTGGTTCCCGGGGAGTTTGAGCAAATGATCATAAAGGCTTAGACAGCGCTTTCCAAACTTTTTCCCATTGTGACCCGAATTCAAGGCTTGAAAAGGACCCACTGGATGAGAACAGTGTGGGAGGTTGTGCCTGTGAGAATGTGAGCCTGTCTGTTAGAGCAGGAATGTTGCGGTATAACTCACTCAGAGCTCCACAATGGCTATTGGAGCTTGCAACGTTCAAATTTCCATGTGCAATCCCCACTCGGGGTCCCAAACCCCACTTAAGGAAGATCTGGCATACAGAATCTTGGGTTTTGTAAATGCAGTCAAAACAAAGAGATTGTGATAATCTTCATTAAACATATCTTCAGCTTCAACTGAATTATTGAGTCCAATTCTAAACGCCACATTTTAGGGAGAAACTAAACCCTTTAGAGAGGGTAAGGTAAGATTTATAGGAGCGGTTCTACAGATGAAGATTTAGACGATGTGAATATATTGCAGAAGCTGGGGTTTGTCTTGTTAAAAATTAGTAGGTTGGGAGGAGATATAACAGAGTGTTCAAAATCATAGGGGATCAATATAGAGTACGTCAAGAGAAATTGTTGTCGTTGAAGGAGGAGTCAGGAGGCAGAAGGCGCTGACAAAAGTTTTACGAGCCTTCATGGTAGTGAGAATGTGGCAAGCAGGAGTGAGATTTCATGCATGATGTCTTCCTACTGCCACTTGCCAACAGTTGACAGATTAGTTGCCAAATGTCCAACTGAGTCCCAGGCTACTTCCTGCCTCTGCAGGCATCCTGCTAACATCACAGGCAAACATTGGGAATGCTAGACAAACTCAAACATCTGGCAGCATCTGTGGAGAGATAAACAAAGTTAACATTTCCAGTCCTGTGTGACTTGTTCAGTGCCGAAAGACATTAGAAAATGCTTGTTTTAATACTTTTGACAGAGGTGGAAGAGAGGCGAAGGGAACAGAAGGCATAGAGGCCCAATGCAACGGACAAAAGGTTGTTAATGGTATGAAAAAAAGATGGAAAATCAGTGCATATAGGTACAAACAGGAAAGGATGGGCCTTGTGTACTGAGGGCAATCTGTCGTTTGATTCTTTACTTGTTGTAAAGGCCATGTCTTTCTATATTTCTATTTTTTTTAATTGCAGAATGTAATGGGAGAAGTACTGTTTTAAAAGCTAAGGATTATTGTAAAGTTCATGCACTTTCTAAAAGCAAGTTGCAAGACACTCATTGTAAGTGCTGTTTACACAGCTGCTTGTTCAAGCAAAAGGGGAAAGCCTAGTTACAGATGAACTGGAGCAAGGTGCTATGTACAAATAGAGATTTTCCTGTGAAATATGACTAGTTATCAATGGCAAAGACCCCTGCCTATCACCAGCTATGAGATTGACTCCTAAAAAGCTCAATAGGTCAGGGATATGAATTTTCAGGAGCTATCTGGAAGAGAAGCAACCATGCTTTTGCTCTGCAGTAAAAAGCATCTCAAGCTTGAAGACAACCAGTTCGTTGCTGCTCATCAGTTGTTAAACGCTGTATTTTAAAAAAATTAATAAATCAGAGACTTTTATAAATGTGAACCAGTCACCCTGAGCATTCTGAAAGCACATGAAAGTACTTAAAGAAGGAAGACTAAGAAGCAGCATTCTGAGCAGTAAAGAATCATCTCAGCAAACCCTGTGTACTAGGGCCAGTGACCCGCCTTCCCAGTCTTCCCCTTCACCTATAATATCCTTTTGTTGTGCCTGGATCTATGTGTGTGTATGTGTAGAGGGGACGTTTATGATTATTTAATCAGTAAAGTCATATGTTGCCAGTTCATAATTGTTTACCTGCGGTAAGAAAGCACTAATTTGTATTAAGTAGTAATTTTTATTTAGGACACAACACCTAGTCTGTGCTTTCTGACAATCTGGGATAAAAAGACAGGTAAATTGGGGAATTCTGCAGACTTTTAAAAGTCTTTAACTTCTGTGATAACTCCGAGAATACTGAGATTTGATTTCTAGTGCTTTTGAAGATCTGTAAGGCCGGATTTCTTATTTCTTTTATTTTTCTAAGTTTTTTCCCTTAGAATTTCTACTCAAGAATCTGTACGTGGTACCTTTGTACCTAAGATGGTGCCATAAATGCCAATGTGTGAACTTTTCACTTTACACATGCGTGTACATGTGACAATAAAGCTAATTCAATTGAATTCAGTGTCCCATGAGCTACCAGCTCCTTTCATTCTTCTACTCATTTACTATCCCTTGCCTTCCTTCCCTTATAGACTTTTGCATTGGCTCCTCCCTTGTCTCGTTTCCCACTTGCTTGCGTTTGATTAAAGCCTGCTATAACTCCAGCCTGTCTTAGTTATGCTCAATCATCACTGACCAATAATGTTAATTCTTTCTATCTCCACAGATGGTGCCCAACCTGCTGAGTATTTGCAACACCTTCTGTTTTTACCGAACAAAGACGTTGCAGTTTTTCTCAGATAATGTAAGGAGTAAATATTCGAAGTCTTGACCAGTTTCTCCAAGCTTGGTTAATACAAAATTTTTTTTAGGCTTACAGAATTCCAGACGAAAGCTGAGACCCCCATCCTTTCATTGAAGTACCGAGTGATCTCCAAGTCATAGCCACAAAACTGGTAGTGCTTCACCAGAACACAGGGCACATTATCCTCAGGATCTTCCTCAGAGAGAACACTGCAGGATTTCTCCATGTGCTCAGCTGTCTTCCTGCTCCCAGACCTTCCTCCTTGTGTCTCTGATCGCTGAGAAATACCCTTCGACTCCAAGAAGTTCCTGACACAACAATCCGACTTGGACAGCTCTCGTATACTGTCCATCTGTCACCTTTTTGCACAGAGAATAAAAGCATTCAAATCTACAGCCTGGAAAGCGACAAAGTATTGATTTATTAAGTTTGTTCAAAATGTGGATCAAGTCTGTCAGTGTGACAGGTTGGAGCGTCCATCCTGGTAGTTATTTGCATTCCTGGAAAATGTTATCTGACAAAAGATTCATAAGCTCTTAAAGTTGCCGTGTGCACAAGGACACCTTAATGAGGAATGACAGACTATATTCTATAAGGTCAATCAGTCACTTTGCAGGGGTAAACAAAGTTGAGTGATGAAAAAGAAAAGAAGCTACGGATATAAGATTCAGCGTAAGCGATCTGGATCTGACACCAGGAAAAAGCCTCTTTACATATTTGTGAAGCGTGGAATTTCATTACAGTTATTAAGGAAGAAACTAGATCAACATTTGAGATTAGATTGGAGAGGTGGAAGGAATGGTATGGGAACAAATTGGGGAAATATGATTAGAAAAAGTTTCAGAAAGCACTTAATTATGCACCCACGTAAAGTCAGCAATTTCATAGGAGTACCATCAGCCCAGTGCCCCATCATCCTGACTTGGATAAATTAACATTCTTCATTGCTCCCTCACGCGAATATTGGCTCCCAGTCAAGCAAGGCTAGGACATTAAAATTCTCATCCTTGTTTTTAAACCTCTCCCTTGCCAATCCCTGTGGCCACCAATAACCTCTTACATTTCTGCTGTCCTCCAATCCTGGACTTTTACATGCACGTCATGTTCATCACTCCATCATTGGTTAGCTAGGTGGGCCCCACATTCTGGAATACCCTCTCTAAATCCCTCTGTCTCTCAACCTCACTCTCTCTTCAAGATGCTTCTTAAAATCTCTCTCTTTGCCCCCGCTTTTGTTCGCCTCATAACATTTTGTCTTGAAACAGTGTCAAGTTTTGTTTGGTAATATTCCTGTGTGAAAGTGCCTTGGGACATTTTACTCTGTTAAAGGTACTATATAAATGCAAGTTGTGGTTATCCTACCCAACACACTTCAGGAAAATCTTCATTGTATACACTGCAGAGGTTTAATAAGGCATTTCAAGAAGACTCACCATGACGTGCTCTGGTGCAACTCGGTATGGGCGATAAATAGCAGCTTAACCATCAAAGCCCCCAAATGGAGAAACAGATAATCCCTTCAAGATTTCATTGACACAGTTGTAAAATCATTGGGAAAGTGGAATGCAGATGCTAAAGTGAGAGGCTTTCAATATTGTTGATTCTGTAGAAGTTTGCATATTTTGGAGTAAAGCTAGAAAGACTGTCATGCGACCAGATAGATTTCAGCAAGATTATGAATGGTTTTGTTCAGGTTAATTCAACTTCAAAGTGAGACAATAACAAGTAGTTTTAAGAGAAAGATCAAAGAATTAGCATAGACCTTAGGAAAATGTTTATACTTCATTATGTTAGTATGTATCAGTCTGCCACAAACTACTGTTAAAGCAATTCTTTTAACAAAGAGGTTAGTTTCTTGAGTAGAAGAATGTTTAGCAGTATAGATACCATTCAAAATGCAAATACAAAGATATTTACGATGGAAAACTCACTGCAAAGTCCCGCAATGATTGTCAACTCCCTTCAGTACGGGCTCCTTTATAACGCACAAACAGGATCTCACCAATGTTACAAAATAGACATCCTGTCACATTTTAAATGGCCCTGACCTGGCTGGGCTCCAAATATCACTGAATCCTGATTTGCTAGCCCTAGAGGAATGCAAACTGCAACAGATTTTTTTGTGGGATGTAGCGAATGAATAACTGCTTGAAAAGTAAAGTTTGCAGGACTATGGAGAAAAACAGTGCAGTGGGATTGATTGGCTAACTGTTTCAAAGAGTCAACCCTGACATTTGTGCCCTGGCATGGCTCTTGTGTTGCACTGTCTGTGCTGAAGGTCCTACAGACTCCCAGCCTCTGACCTGAAGAACAAAGCTTCTCGACTGTGTCTGTGGCAGGTAGTGGGGTTAGTTAGCTCAGTTGGCTAGACTCTTGGCTGCTTTGTAATGCAGAGTGATGCCAACAGGGTGGGTTCAATTTTCACACTGGCTGAGGTTACCATGAAGGACTGTCCTTCTCAACCTCTCCTGTCGCCTGTGCCAGAATGACCTTCAGGTTAAACCACAACCAGATGTCCCCCTCTGTAATGAGAGAGTGGTCTTCTGAGGCTATGGCCACTTTACCCTTACCTGAGGTGGCAGATTGGTGATGGAAGTGACAAAAAAAAGCACTTAACCTCATCCTTGTCAGTCTACCTATAGCAGATGCACCTAAGTGTTGGTAGGAGTGAGCACCACACAGCCTTTTTGGAGACAAACTCTCAATTCTGTATCCATTGTGGGCACTACCATTGTGCTGAATGGAACAGATTTTGAACAGATCTAGCAATTCAAGCCTGGGCGTCCATGAAGCGCTGTGGGCCATCAGCAACAGACCTGTAATAAACTACAATCTGTAATCGTCACCATCAAGGAAATCAACCCTAGTTCAATGAAGAGTGCAACAGGGCAGCACCAGGCAGACCTAAAAAGGAGGTGTCAACCTGGTGAAGCACCAAACAGGACTACTTGCGTGCCAAGCTGCCTGAGTGGCAAGTGATATCAGGATGGAGATGTGCAGTCCAGCCACATCCAGTCATGAATGGTACTGGGCAATTAAACAACTTACTGGAGCAGTTTGATTCACAAACATCCTCAATGAAGAGGGGAACCCAGCATATTGGTGCAAAAGACAAAGCTGAAGCATTTTGAATCAGAAGTAGGATGTTTCACCTTGGTCATCCCTCCAGAGGTCTCCAGTATCACCACTGCCAGCCTTCAGCCAATTTAATTCACCTATGTGACATCAAGACAGGCTGACGGTACAAGATACTGCAAAGACCATGGGTCCTGACAACCTTCTGGCAACATTGCTGAAGATTTGTGCTCTGGAGCTGCCAGACCTCTAGCTAAGTACCGTAACAACACTGACCTCTGCTTGGCACCAAGGAAAACCAACGCCCAGCTTGGGTTCAGCCAGGCCTGCTCTGCTCCTGACCTCTTTACAGCTTTGGCCCACACATGGAGAAAAGAGCTAAACCCTGGAGTGGAAGTAAGCCTAACTACTTTCACATCAAGAAGGCTTGACTTGGTTGTGTCTGTTGAAGGTCAACCATCTCAGCTCCAAGCCACCTCCTCAGGAATTCCTCAGAGTAGTGTCCTAGGCCCAACATCTTTAGCTCCTTCAACAATGACCTTGTCTCCATCCATAAGGCCATAAGTGAAGATGTTCAGCGTAATTTGTGACTTCTTAGAAGCAGCTCATGTGCAGTAGGCCTAGACTACATTCTGATTTGGGCAGATAAGTGGTGAAGGGGAGATTTTAACCCTTTTGACCAGATGAAACTCAGATTTCTTTGTTTAACCATTTATTCACACATGCACAGGAGGTGTATAGTTTAAAAGATGCCATGTAGCTCAAACTTTATCTCAAAAGCAAAGGATTTGTACTATTTCCATTGAATACAAGGTTCCAATCAGCTACATGTACAGATAATAATTTTCAATCAAAACATTATACATTTACTTGCCCATATCTGGAGTTCACATTGTCTACATTTGAGGTCAGCACACATGATTATATTATTCAATCATATTCAAGCTAGTTCATGTGATTACATTATCCAATAATTTTGTGTCATAACATGTTCATGTGTAGCTGTCCTGGAATAAAGGGACATTTCGTACTGGAGCATGTGTCTTCAGTGTTACGTCCAGAATTAGGGTTTGTTGCAGTACCCATTGCTTTCAGCCATTACTTGACATTACATGGAGTGTATAGAATTAGTTAGTCATTCCACTTTCTGGTTGTTTTAATAGTTACTTTGTTCTAAAAGTTCTCAGAAACATCCTGGTCTCAATGTAACTTGTTTAGTTTTATCACCAATGATGAATGTGAATGATTTCACTGAGTAGAGAATGAAATTGTCCCGGAACATTCTGAGTTGGGGAAGGTTGACATCAGGATAAGATGCCTTTGTAACACTGCCACAGCACAACTTAGTCTACCCTCAGTATGTCCATTGTAATGAATGATTTGACTGCAGTGACGGTGATTACATTGGGAATTCCACAGAATGATCCTTAAGCAAGAGTGTTACTTTAACTCTGGGTATTGGTGTGAAATGAAATTTAGAAGGTGAAAGGTTTACGGCACAGAAGGTGCTAGCTAAATCCTACTTTCCAGCTCATTGCCACAGCACTGTAGGTTAAAGCATCTCAAGTTTATAAGCAGTGATGATTGCCCCCACTGCCCTTTCAGGTAGTGAGTTCCAGACCTCTTTCAGTTTCAGGGTAGTAGAATGAATAATCAACTCTCCTTCAATTCTCTGGCCTCACTTTAAGGTGTTGACCTCTTTGCTAAGGGAAATGAATCCTTTCTATCCATTCCACCTCAGCCCTTTGAAAGTTTGTTGTTTCTTACAAACCTCAGACTTTGCACCCCCAAGTGTTGGCAAACAGATAGGTGATACCTTAATAATGATTTCCCAAAATTCCATGGATTCTGGAATGATTCCTTGGGAGCTTCCAAATATTGTCCCACTGTTTAAGAAAGAAGCAAGAGACAAAAAAAGGTACCCCAGATCCATCAGCCTGAATTCCATTCCTAGAATTTTTCATAAAGAGCATGACAAATGGACACTTGGATAGAAGTGATTTGATTGGACATCGTCAACATGGATTTGTAAAAGGAACATCATATTCGATGAAACTGTTGGAGTTTTTTTTAAGAACATCACTAACAAATTGAGAAAGCAGGGTTAATGAATGTAGTATATTTAGAATTTGTAGATTTTTGATAAGGTCCCCAGTGGGGAGTTGAATAACAAAATTAAACCACATGGGATGGGGTACAATACTGGCATGGATTAAGGACTGGCTAACTGTTCCTGGCCCTGCAGAGCAGGAGGAGAGAGAAGGTCTTGTGGTGCAGAGGAGAGAACAGGGCCTGCAGCATTGGAGGAGAGAACAGGCCCAGCTATTCAAGGTGGCAGCACCAGTATGGTATGCCCATCCATTCGAGGTCAGCCAGATTTTTTTTCTCTCCTGCTTTGTCTTTCTTTTTCCTTCATTTCCTCATCTTCCTAACATGACGGTGAGCCTGAGAGATATGGCAGTGACTGGAGCAGGGATTCCTGGCTTCGTAGGCCCAATGTGTGGACTCATAGAATTGGCGGCCAAGTGTCGGCTGCAGCGATAGTGAAGCGGGGGTTCCTGAATGTGGTAGGTCCAGAGCAGGGACCTTGCAAAGACCTTTCATAAGTCCTGGAGTTGTGTTTGGGACTCTGGCTGATGAAGATGAATTATATTTAAGTACTTGCTTTTTATTTAGTATCTCAAAATGGTACCAGATTGTAGTGATAGAACACTTTTCTCTGTATCTCCCTATATGTAAATTGTTCATTCAGGTGAAACAAGAGCAGGAATAAATACTTTCTGCAGTGCTACAATGACCTCCCAATATTTTCTTGTGTGCGGAGTCCTACCTGTTTTTCTCATGCGGTGAGAGTAGACTGCAGTGATGTATACAGTTGCCTTCCCTTTGTGCTCAAATGTGTGGTGAAGAGCGGGATCATACTGTTATTGAGAAATGTGCTGATGCAACTCTAAGATACTGAAACTGATCAAAGAATATGCAGGCAGCATTTTCCTTAATTGGTCCTAAACAATAATGAAGTTGTAGTCTGGGGCTTACTGTAACAGCATGTTGCAACAAGAATATTTTAATTTGCTTGTTCCGAGGCAGTGTTTTGGGAGGCAGTATGGCGATTTAAACTGATGCAGTTTGGAGGCTTTTGCTCACGATGGAGTAGTGGCAGATAGCATTTCCTTGCATCTGTATGAGGCTTGTCGCTGCAGTGTCACTTGGTGTGGTGCATTGGCTGGACACGATGGGGAGAAAGGGAGAGGCTTTGGGAGGAGGGAGGAGAAGGTGACCTTACCACAGAAGGCCTGACCCATGAAGGATGTCCACGTGAGTACCACTGCGACTTGGCCTGAGTTAGGAACCTGTCGTGATTAGCTTTCACAAAGGAGGTAGTCACAAGATTGTGCCACTTGTTTCACAGCAAACTGCAGCTTTGAATTGGGTTAAGTGCTGTTCTCCCTATGACCTTGGAGGTCATTATTGCCCTGGCCTCCTGAACCACATGATCTTTCCAGACAGAAAAGGTGGTATCAGTGATATCTCCCTGCTTATTGTGCACAGGAGTATGAGGAAGGTCACTGAAGAGTTTTACACAGGCAAGGGAACCTATCTGCTGAGAGAAGACTAGGGGTGAAAGTGCATTTAGATTCATCAGGATAGCAAGTTTCCTGACAGTGCATTTAATTTCAACAATGCTAAACTGTTTTCTAGGAGCAAATTACTGCCGATGCTGGAATCTGTTTCCTGCTGATTTTGACATGATGTTTAGCCGATTCAGTATTTCTTTAGGATGTGAAATGTTTGCTTCTACATAATATCTTCATGCTGGCCTCGCTCAATCCAGCAGACATGTCACCTCAATATTTCATCAAACTTGTCAGAGCTGTGTGGAAGTCACTGCCAAGGAGACAGAATGTACAGTGAGAACAGAGAAGGAGCTGATGTACACACATAGGATAAGAACCCTGTCTAATCACTGGAAGCGGAACAAAGTATTCCAGCATTGTATTTCTCGTTGCATCTTCGAGCTGTGTAAAATGATCACAAAACCTGAATTAGAAATAGTAATGAATACCTTATCCCTGCTGATATTCAACACCTTAGTTATTTCTCTAACCAATTGTGCTAATCTTTCTCTCGCTCAATAATTTTATACTGAACTGTGGCTGAGACTATTCAAAGCTCAGTTTCATAATCATTCAGGTTGGGGCCTGTGTCAAGGCAGTAAGAGTAGGATTTTTGCAGAGCATTCAGGAATCAGGGGGCACATTCATTTCTGTGTCTCAAACCCATCCTTCATACTGATCATCACTTCTGTCAAGACAAGAACTGGAGTTCTGAGGAAGGGTCACCGGATCCGAAACGTTAATTTTGATTTTTCTCCACAATGCTGCCAGGCCTGCTGAGCTTTTCCAGCAATTTTCTGTTTTTGTTTCTCATTGTAGAGGGTTTGGGTTTTGCCTGAATAATTAGTGGCTGTGGAGGTGGGAACAGAGCGAGGTCACTTCCAAATGAGTCACATGTAAATGACTGTTGACTAATGAGACAACACCATTTGAGGGGCTACAAGGGTAAGAGAAATACATTATGCACTGCCTCTTGCTGTGTAATTGACTTCCAAAGTTTTAGGAGACTCTCATTTATCCATGGAAAATAAATGTAATGATAACAACTTTTCAGTTTCCTGTAGTGAACTTCTATAAGTGTTTGCCCATACTATTTCAGAAATGTTGACCTTGTTTGTTGTTCTGGAATCTTGCATTTATGCACAAAATGTATAAATATCAAGCATCACCCCTGAAAGTAATACTAAAGTATGCAAAACTCAAATGAAGATTTCGTAACTGACTATCTTCTCTATTTCAAGGAAAGCAAGAGATCAGTTCAGATACCTGTTTACTAATTTGATGACCTGGACACCTTAATCGAAGCCATGTAAAAAAGAGAGAGCGCGAGAAAGAGAGAGGCAGAGGAAGGATCCTTTTTTACCCAGAGACCAGAGGTGTGCCACTCATCCGGAAAAAAAAGGGCATGGCTTGATTCATCAGCAAGGTTGACACCAGAGGAAGGATCCTGCAGACATGACCCAATGCAAGAGACAGTTGAATGATCCATTATAATCTGGCAGGGTGAGTACAACCTTCCAATTTTTGGACAGGCCTTTGGGTATGGCCCCCTCTACACTCAGCTACTGAGGACTTCTGCCACTTCTCAACTTTGGAGGAGTGTGTGTGCAATCTGTGCTGATCACACTCTGTGGAGAAGCTCTGAGGTGTCATGCTTCTCTGACTTGGAATGAGCTGCTGGAGGAAGTGGTGGATGCAGGTACAGTTACAACATTTGGTTGGGAAAGGTTTGGAGGGATATGGGCCAAATGCAGGCAAGCAGACATGATTAGTTTGGAAACATGGTTGGCATGGACGAGTTAGGTCGAATGGTCTGATTCCATGTTGGGTGACTCTATGACATGCCATTATGGAATTTTTTTTATTTATAGAGCACAGAATTGTACAGCACAGGAACTGACCCTTTGTCCCAGGATGTTGTGCTGATCATGACACCAAATTAAACTAATCCCTTCTGCCTGCACTTGGTCCATATCCCTCCATTCCTTGCATATTCATGTGCTTGTCTAAAAGTCTCTTTAATGCCTCTATTGTATCTGCCTCCACAACCACGTTCCACATTCCTACCACTCTCTGTGTAAGAAAAAAACTGGGCTGCTCACATCTCCTTTGAATTTTACCCCTCTCACCTTAAATGCATGCCCTCTAGTTGTAGACATTTCAACTCTGGGAAAAAGATTCTGACCATCAGCCCTATCTATGCATCTCATAATTTTATAGACTTCTATCAAGTCTCCTCTCAGCCTCTGCTGCTCCAGAGAAAATGTCCCAAGTTTTTCGAGACTTTCCTTATAGCTCATTCCATCTAATCCAGGCATCATACTGGTAAACTTCTTCTGCCACATCCTTCCTGTAATATAGTGACCAGATCCAAAAGCAGTACTGTAAGAGTGGCCTAACCAAAGACTTATAAAGCCGCAAAATGACATCCTGGCTCTTGTATTCAATTCCCTGACCAATAAAGGCAAACATGCCTTACACCTTTTTTTACCACCCTATCTACTTGCGTGGCCACTTCCAGGGAACTATGAGCTTAAACCCTAAGATCCTTCTGTATGTCAATGCTGTTCAGAGTCCTATCATTAACTGTACACTTTTCCTCAACATTTGATCTCCTAAAGTGCAGCATCTCACACTTGCACAGATTAATGTCCGTCTGCGATTTCTCCGCCCATATCTGCAACTGATCTATGTCTCGCTGTATCCTTTGACAACCTTGTACACTGTCCACAACTGCACTGATCCTTATTTTGTTTGCAAACTTACTAACCCACCCATCTACATTTTCATCTAAGTTATTTATATGTATCACAAATAGCAGAGGTCCCTGCGGAACGCCAGCCTGAAAAACACCCTTCCACCACTATCCTCTGCTTTCTACGGACACGCCAATTCTGAATCCACACGGCCAAGTCACCCTGGATCCCATGCACCTTAATCTTCTGGATCAGCCCACCATGATGGACCTTGTCAAAACCTTTCTGAAATCTATGTAGACAACATCCACTGTAGTACCCTCATCGATCACCTTCATTACCTCCTCACAAAACTCACTCAAGTTAGTAAGACATGACCTGCCCTGCACAAAGCCACGCTGACTGTCCCTAATTAGGCCATGCTTTTCCAAATGCACATAAATCCTGTCCCTAAGAATTCTCTGTATTAGCCTCACTCGTAGGATGTAGGGCCAGCATTTTTTTGCCCATCCTCAGTTGAGAAGGTGGTGGTGAACTGCCACCTTGGACTGCTGCAGTCCATGTGATAGTGTTTCTATCTCTTGGTCCAGAGGTGTGCAAATAACATGTGCAAATGAATTGATTAAAATAGTTTCTCGAATTGTTTGGAACAATTGACCTGTCCGTAAAGGGCAACAGTGCATTATCTTTCCTTTGTCCTCACGGGAGAAATGCATGTGCAATATGGTATGATCAGGTAAAGTTAACATGTCATTATGAAGGGAAAATCATGTTTGACAGATTTATTATTAGAGTTTTTCTGAGGATGTCACTAGTAGGGTAGATAAAGGGAAGACGGTAGATGCAATATACTTAGATTTCTACAGGAAAATCATGTGAAAGATGCAAGATAAGAATCTGTGAGTTGGGCATAATATATTAGCAACAATAGAGAATTGGTTAACAGACAGGATGGTCAGGTTAACAGCAATTAAAGACCCTCAGGCTGTAACTACTGGAGTGCCAAAAGAATTAATGCTGAAGCTTCAGCTACTTACAACCTACATTGCACGTAGATTGATTCATTTATAATTGATTGAATCATTTATTGACACATGTATTCAATGTAAAAATACAGTGAAAAGTGTGTACCTTCGCCATACATATTCACATTTACTTAGAATAAGATAAGAAAAAATGATAAGCTAAGAGAGCCCGACTTTCCTTTCTGCAGCTGCAGTCCTGCTTTGGGCTTTCCAGCCCTCACGATACCGCTGCCAACTCTGGGCTGCCTGATGGCCCAATCTCGCTGCCACTGCCTCACTGGCCAGCCCTTGATTTGCTGCCACGATAACAAGGCGTAGAGCTGGATAAACACAGCAGGCCAAGCAACATCTTAGGAGCACAAAAGCTGACGTTTTGGGCCTAGAACCGAAACGTCAGCTTTTGTGCTCCTGAGATGCTGCTTGGCCTGCTGTGTTCATCCAGCTCTACACTTTGTTATCTTAGATTCTCCAGCATCTGCAATTCCCATTATCCTTGATCTGCTACCGTCGCTCTAGCCCACACTCAATCCGCCATCGCTGCAGTACACAAACCGCGTGTTCAGCACCTGCCACTTGGACATAGAGACTGAGGGTAGCATATCAGCTACAGCTGATGACACAAAGCTAGTTGGGAATGCATATTCTCAAAGATTTCAAAGAGACTTTGATAAGTTGGGTGCACAATAGAATGGTGGACGGAGAATGTGGACTTATGTGAGGTCATTCATTCTGCCATGTGCATAGGAAAACGGCATATCTTTAAAAAGCAAAAAACGTTGTGAATGATGATGTACAAATAGCATACAAAGTTAGCATGCAGGAACAACAAGCACTCAGGCAAGGATCTTTATTGCAAAGGGGTTTGAAGTACAGGAATAAAACTTTTGCTACAATTGTATAGGGCTTTGGTGAGACCACACTTAGAACAGCATGTGCAGTTTAGGTCTCCAGATTTAAGAAACAATATCCTCACACAGGAAGCAGTGAAGTGCAAGTTCATTCAGTTGATCCTGGGATGAGAAGCTGAGTAAGCCTAAACTGTCTGGAGTTCAGAAAATCGACAGGTCATCTCATTGAAAATATGTAAAGGGTATTTGGCAGAATAGAAAACATGGTTGCACTCACCAGCTTGGAGAATCTAGAACACAGGAGTACAGTCTCAGGATGATGGGCCAATTATTTAGGTCTGAAATGGGAATAATTTCTTTTTCTTTTTGATTTGATTTATTATTGTTGTATGTACCAAGATACAGTGAAAAGCGATGTTTTGCATACTATCCAGACAAATCATACTTTACATAAGTACATCACGGTAATAGAGAAGAATGCAGAGTATAGTGTTACAGCTACAGAGAAAGATCAGCACTAATGTACGAGAAATCCATTCACCAGTCTGATAACAGCAGGGAAGAAGTTATTCTTGAATATGTTGGTACATGTCTGCAAACTTCTGTATCTTCTGCTCCATGGAAAAAAGATGGAAGAGTGAGGTGGGAGGGGTCTTTGATGATGTTGGCTGCTTTCCTGAGGCAGTAGGAAGTGTAGATATAGTCAGTGGAGGTAAGGCTGGTTTTTATAACTATTTGTAATTTCTCGTGGGCAGAGCATTTGCTATACCAGGCTGTGAGTTTTGAATCTTCTGTATTCGGCGGGTGGAGGGGGTTTGTGGATGCTCTACCACTGAAGACATTTAAGACTGTGTGAGGCAGATGCTTGGAGTATTAAGGAATTAGGGGATATAGGTGAGAAAGTGGGATTGAAACCCAAGATCGTCCACGATTGTATTGAACAGCAGGGAGCTGGCTCAAAGGCAGTGTGGCCCAATCATGCTCCTATTTCCTATGCTGTTAAGACACAAGAGAGTGGGTAAATGGGAGGAGAAGTTGCCTTAAAGGCCATTGAGGAGGCAGTTGAGGCATTGAGAGAGGATCTGTCAGGAGGCGGTTAGTCATGATGAGGTTACTGACCTAGGTTACTGAAGAGGCAGAGGGCAGCACCACACCACATCCGAATGCTGAGTGCAGGGTGGTGTGGAAGGCATCAACAACGCCAAAGCTCAACTTTCCAAGGCCAAAGCTCATGAGCTCTTCCTGTTTCTGCTGTTCACACTCAGCATCAACCCAAAGCCCCTTTTAGACAGGGCGAGAAGATAGATGTACCTGAGGACACTGCTTCACGTCCTACCAGTGGACTGTCATTGATGCCGAAAAATCAAGCAGCAGCTTCTCACCAGCAACAGTTCTGTTGGTATGTTGTGCAGACAAGGCATCGGTCACCTGCACATGGGTGTGCAACTGACTGAAAGGTCACAGAGTTCCTGTGCTGATCTTAGACAGTACCTAAGTGCTAAAGAAGTTCAAGACCGCAGTTAACTGGGCTGTTGCTGGCCGACAAAGTGTGGTGAAATTCACAGAGAAAAGGTGTAGATAGTTGCAGACTCCTTCAGCACAGCCCCACAGTCATGTACAGATAGATTCTACCAGCAGAGGCAAAACTGTGCTCAGTGTAGTGTCCCCTTCTCCTTCACCCCTCTCCCTCTGGCCTCCTGATATTCAGGATTTTGCTCCTTTTCTGGGTAAGGCCGCTAGTCCTTATCTTCAATAGCATCAGCTCCCAATTTTGAGGGGATTACGTAACAAATAGACAGCGGTTAACCCACGGAAAGAATTGGAGGGCCGCACCAGACGATGAAGTTGACACATTTTGCAATGAGCTTATTCTGCTGGCCAGAGCAACGGTGGCACATGATAGCTACAGTCTGGGTCTGTGGTTTTTCAGATCCTGTGTCAGGGAATTGCTGCAGTCACCCTCTTTGGGAAGCTGTTAAGTGTTCTGTCAATTGCAAGGCTGCAGTCCACAAGTAGCTTGTCAGGCATGTTCACTGATGCTGAGTTTCAGTTCTGTCAGGCCCCCTTAGCTCCTCACCACATTGGTTCAAGCATGACAAAAGAACTAAGATCAAGATGAAAGGAGAGTGTGACTGTCCTTGACATAAGGCAGAATTTAACCAAGTATGATATCAAGAAGCCCAAACAAAACTGGCATCAGTAGGAATTGGGGTGCCAACTCTTCGCTGTTTGGATTCATGCCTGGCACGTAGGAACATGGTCGTGGTTGCTGAGGTCAGTCATCTCTGCTCCAGGACAGTTCTGCAGGAGTTCCTCAGGGTAGTGTCCTAGATCCAACTATCTTCAGCTGCTTCATTAATATCCACCCCTCCATCATAAACTCAGAAATGGGGATGTTCACTCAAGAAGCTTGACACCACCCAAGACAAAGCAGCCTGCTTGATTGGCACCACATTCACAAACATCCACTCCCTCCACCACCGATGCTCAGTAGCAGCAGCGTGTACCATCTACAAGATTCCTTGCAGAAATTCACAAAATATCCTAGACAGCACCTTCCAAACCCATGACCACTTCCATCTAGAAGGACAAAGGCAGAAAATGCTTGGGAACAGTACCCCCTGCAAATTCCCCTCCAAGCCACTCGCCATCCTGACTTGGAAATATATCACTGTTCCTTTAATATCACTGGGCCAAAATTCTGGAATTCCCTCCCTATGAGTATGTGATCTACCTACAGCACATTGACTGCAGTAGCTCGTGAAGGCAGCTCATCACTGCCTTCTCAAGAGTAATTATAAATATATGAAGCAGAGTTTGTAACTAAGGTTCACTCAGGGGAAAATCAGCAACTGCCTGGTTTCTCTTTCGAATCACATCCGTGTCAGTTTTGAGTTCTAACACAGTTGTGGACATGATAGTTTGGCTGTTCTGGTGGGTGGTGCAGGAAGCTGAGTGGATACATGGCTGGATGTTTCCTTTTGGAATCATAGAAACAGCAGTTTTTGCTTCAAGGTTTGTACAGAGGAAACATTAGGTAGTTGCCTCATCAAAGATGATCTCGGCATGAGTGGGAGGGATAAGCAATATTTCTCTGTAACAGCGCTGGAAGAGCTGATGAGCAGCCAGAAGACCAGCTCATAGAAAGCAGAGCAAATCTAATCACCCTGAGCCTGCAGGAAATACGGTTGTATTCAAGATAATAGGAACTGCAGATGCTGGAGAATCCGAGATAACGAAGTGTAGAGCTGGATGAACACAGCAGACCAATCATTTTTTTTTCTGATGAAGGGTGTAGTCCCGAAATGTCAGCTTTTCTGCTCCTCTGATGCTGCTTGGCCTGCTGCGTTCATCCAGCTCTAGACCTTGTTATCACGGTTGTATTCGTTTTTTGTGTAATGTAATGATTACTGTATTTTTGTGTCTGAACAATACACTTGCATTTGGACAACACATTGGAGCATGAAGTGTGTGGAATCATTTCACCACCTGAAGAAGAATTCTTTGCAGAGCTCAATTGATAAAATGCCACCGACCTAAATTGTTAACTTGGGTTTTTATCTCCACAGTTGCTGCCTGAATTGCTGAGTGTTTCCATTGGCACTTTGATTTTTTTTGTGATTTCAGACCCAACTGGCATTACATGACTTCCTCAGTTGTAGATCCCACCAGCTGGTTTGAGATTTCCTTGAGGAGATGAATTCCCAAGTCATGGATTGTCACTCCTCTTTCCGCAATGTCCAGGAACAGCTCTGGCAGCATTTCAAATGAAATCGCCAGAAAGTTTCTGATTCATCTGGAAGAGCTGTATTATCAGCTGCTACACTCTGGTACCTAAACCCAAAAGATATAACCTTCTCTGTCGTGTCGTGTTCGTAACTGCAAAATGAACCCCTTTGAATATTATTATACATTTATGAATGTATGTAGTCAAAAAAAAATTCTGTACTATTTTAAGTATTGGTAGATCACCAAATATTGCAGATTCTTCAATGTACACATGCACATATCAAATCTGGCCAATTCATCATGAGAGAAACCGCTCCACTTGCAATCAATCCTGAAAGATGGCACTTAAGTATTGGGAACAAAAACAAAGTTGCTGGAAAAGTTCAGCAGATCTAGCAGCATCTGTGAAGGAGAAAACAGAGTTAATGCTTTGGGTCACCGGACCCAGAGCATTAACTCTGTTTTCTCCTTCACAGATGCTGCTGACCTGCTGAGCTTTTCCAGCAAATTTGTTTTTGTTACTGATTTACAAAATCTGCAGCTCTTTTGGTTTTTCCCATCAAGTATTAGGACTTTTCATGTGTCTTTACATTGAGTCTGCACCAACCCTTCAAGGAGCATGCCACCATAATTACCATGGGTAACCCAGCTTGCCTACTCATCCCTAAATACCAATGGGCAATTTAGCATGGCCAATCCACCTAACCTGCACATGTTTGGACCATGGGAGGAGACTAAAGGAAACCCACGCAGTCACAGGGAGAATGTGCAAATTCCACACAGACAATCACCCGCAGGTAGAATCAAACCCGGGTCCCTGGCGCTGTGAGGCAGCGGTGGCAACCGCTGAGACACCGGAGTACCTGCCTTCGTCCACTATGAAAAATGTGCCTTTACCTAGAGCATGGAGCACTGTTCGGCTTCCAGTGGATCAGGTGACCCCAGGACCAGTAGGAAGCGCAGTTGCTGGAGAATCTGAGATAACAAGGTGTAGAACTGGATGAACACAGCAGGCCAAGCAGCATCAGAGGAACAGGAAGGCTGATGTTTCAGGCCTAGACCCTTCTTCAGAAAGACCCTTTTTTTACGGTTGACAGGCTATGCGTGACCTTGAGAGACCAGGAGTCAGAGAAGCAGTGTATCCTTAGATTGCACCTCCCTGGTTCTGGACTCCCTGGTCATCAGAAACATCCTTACCATTTTTAAAATTCACTCAAGTCAAAAGTCTGACTCTCATCCAGTCATACAGCAACCCTCTGGTACACCAATTCTGACCTCACTAACTGTTTTGGACTTGCAGTTTATATTTTTGAGTGAAATCTTTTGAAGCACTGTCTGTTGTAGATCACGCAAAAGTGTGGCAGACCTCCCTCTGGTGCATGTGTAAGGTATGACTGGGCCAGATTGTGGTGTAAAGTTTAACTTTCAAACCACTCTCTGAGCGAATTTTCTCAATTCCTTTCTGGATTATTTAATGACTATCTTATTTCATGGCCCCTTGATTTTAGCTCACCCATAGATACAACACCGCACCCATATCAACCCTTCATTGTCTGCTGTCACTGATCACAATTAGTCTTCCATTTTCTAGAGAAAGGAACCCCTATTATAACAATGTTTCCCAATCATTAAGCCTCTCAATTCTAATTATCATCCTATGAATCATATCTGCACCTTTTCCAGTGCCTCTACATTTGTTTTTAACAGCATGAAGACCACAACAATACACAGGACTCCAAGTGCGGTCTGACCATGCCCACTTTTGATAAAGTTTTACAGGAATATATTTCAAAGTCCTGCCTGATAGTTAATGAGAAGTATACTTGCCACTACTAATTCTTCTAAATGCCCAGCTAATTACCTCAGCAACATTCCAAATCTGACAGAGATCTGACAGTATGCTTGATAAGCGCTGAACCCATATACTAATGACTATAATGATGGAAACCCAGGTTTCCTCTCCATTTATCTTCATGTGTGTGTACACGCATGTATCTGTGTGTGCATATGTGCCTGTGCATGCATGAACATCTGCATTTGTTTGTGTGTGCATGCACGCATGTGTGCTTGTGCATGTCTACACGTGTCAGTGTGTGCAGACCTGTATCTGCGTGTGTGTTTGTGTGACTGCATGTGTGTGCCTGCCCATGTATGTGTGTGTAAATGCCTGTGTGTAAGCAAGCTTGCATGTTTGTGTACACAAGTGTGTCAGTGTGTGTTGGAGTTGGTAAGCTCATTTGGCTAGACAGCTGATTTGTGATGCAGAGTGAAACCAGCAGCAGAGGTTCAATTCCCACATGGGCTGAAGTTGCCACGTGGTGACACTGAGGTTAAACCACAACCAGTTGTGTGTGTCTGTCTCTAATGAGTGAGGACTATGGGGGTAAAATTACCTTTCACTTTTAGCAATCACAGGAGTGTTGCTAGTAATCTCCAGTTGGCAGAGGAAGTGATCCCCTTGTTTTTTGTGTGGAACTGCCATCCAGAAGCATAGTATTTGAAAAAAAAACAGCCCAGGAAAATTGGAGAGCCAGCAGAAACTTGCAGTTTTACAGAAACTTCAATATGGTAAAACTTCACCATGCATTACGTAGATTCACACCCAAACAGAATTTGACAACAAGGAAATATTAGGACCATCAATCTGAGATTTGGGCCAAAGGACCATCTTCAAGGTAGCATCTTCAAGGCTCAGGGGTAAGAATAATGGCACGGTCACTGACTGGGGAAACATAAAATCAGAGGGGCCTGGTGTGTTAAGAGGCTGGGCTGGATGGGAAAGGGAGTACAGAGATCTCAGATGGTCACTTGACTGACTGGGATGGCAGAGAATGAGGGGAGCGAGACCACGGGGTGATCTGAGAATGAAGATGAGAAAGTTTGTGCGTGAACCTTCCCAGGTCCCTGACCAAGTGTCGAATTTTACCACTTGGATTGCGTTCTCAATCTTTGTGTTGTATCACTTTGCACTTTTCTCGCAAGTCATACGGCACAGGAACAGACACTTTGGTCCAATCATGCCGACCATAATCCCAAGCCAAACCAGTCCCACCTGCCTGCACTTGCCTCATATCCCTTCAAGTCTTTTATATCCATGAATTTATCCGAATGTCTTTTAAATGTTGTAACCGCACCTGCCCCCACTACTCCCTCTGGAAATCTATTCCACATACAAACCACTCTTTGTGTCCTTTTTAAATCTTTCTTCTGTCACCTTAAAAATATGCCACCTAGTTTTGAACTCCCCCATCAAAGGAAAAAGACCTTTGATATTCACCTTAGCTATGCACCTCAAGATTTTATAAAGCTCTGTAAGCCCACCACGGTAAGAAGTCCCAGCCTATCCAGCCTCTCCCAAACCTTCCATTCCTGGCAACACCCTTTACAGAATCCTCTCCAGCCTAATAATATCCTTCCTGTAACAAGGCAACCTGAGCTGGATATAGTACTCCAGAAGATGCCTTACCAATGCCCTGTACAACCTCAACTCTGTGTTGGATTTCACTGATAGAGCCTAGCTATTCTATTAACCGTCCATGTCATCCTGAAGTTTATTACTATCTTCCTCACTGTTGATAATACTTTGATTACACTCTGCATTTCGGAATTGTGCCATGTACGCCCAAATCTAATTCATTAATGTATATCAGAAACCGCAGTGGTCCTGTACACTTTGAAAGTACACATTATTATTATTATTATTATTATTTAACCAAGGGATGTAGGAATCCCTGGCAAGGTCAGGATTTGTTGCCCATCCCTAATTGCCCTTGACTTTTATCGCTCACTAGATCATTTTGGAGGGCAGTTAAAACGCCAAATGGTCTGAGCAGTTTCATCCCTTTGTTGAGGCTTTGAAGTGGTTTGATACAACTGGGTGGCTCTCTGAGCCATTTCAGAAAGTGGTTAAGAGTAAGTCACATCTCTGTCTGCTGGGAGTCACATGGTAGGACAGATCAGGTATGATAGGCAAATTATTCTTCCCAAAAGGAGACATTCTGAGGAAATTAATGAATGAGATGGGATTTTATGATAATCAGTTGTAATGGACTTGACAAAATCCCCTCAAAACATATCAAGGAGATAGCCTAGACCCTAACTTTTATCTTATTTAAAGGCAAGTGTAAGGTGTTGCATTACAGATGTGATTCATAGGTCAAACTGCTAGGCTTTAAGCAAAATGCACTTTATTCTTACACTGCAGTTAAGATGCAAACAAAATAAAACTATCATAATTTTAGTGCTGTTGAAATATTTAACAGAAGAATGCATTATTTAACTACTACTCATCAACTCTTCCAATATAGAAGCTTCCCATAAACATGCCCTTGGCAAAATAGATATCCCTCACTTGCTATCTCCTCCAGTCCAGGAGAAGGAACCCCCAACAGAATGAGTCTAACATCAGAGAGAGAATGCAAACTTTTGCAGCAGCAGAGAGCTGTACCTAGCAGCTTTGACTCCAAAAATGCCAACTTCAACAATTGAAAGCACAGACTAAAACTCTGGGTCCGTATGAGCCTGACTCGATTACTCATGCTTCTTTGGTCTACGTTGCAAAAAACACACCACTATTTATCCTGCTCTCCATGGAGTAGACGTATCAACACCAGGTTTACAACACCCCTCTTCAAGAGAAACAGGACAGAGCAAATCCCTCTTAAAGGCACATATCATTTCACATTGATCATTTCAAATTCATGATCCATCACAGAGGCCAGCTTTGCATTCCAAATTTAGTAAGCAAATTTTAATTCCACCAACAGCCAGGTTGGGATTTGAACCCCTGTCTTCAGGAAATTAGCCCCAGCCTCTGAATGACCCACCCAATAATTTACTGCCACTGGCTCCCCTATGTACATGGTATGTCCTCATCCACCCTCTCTCATCACCTCATTGAAAATCCCAAACAAGTTAGTCAAGCATGATTTGGCTCCAATAATTCAGTGCTGGCTTCCTTTAGGAAGATAATGACTGACATCTTTGTGATTACTTCCTTGTGCCGAGCTTTAGGACACATTCACTCTGGACCGAGCATCTACTCACAATACAGACTTTCAATCTTTCTTGTCATTCCTTCTTCATCTATTTTGTCTGGTCAACCACCTGCTTCACCATAACTTTATAACAATCATCTTCCGTTGTAAGCAAAATATCAAAGCTGACACTCCATCCCAGTAATCGCAGAGTGCTGCGCTGTTGGAGCTATTGTCTTCCAGATGAAATGTTAAACTGAGGTGCTTGGAAAAGCAGCCAACATAATCAAAGACCCCTCCCACCCCTGTTATAATCTCTTGCAACCTTTTCGATCAGGCAGAAGATACAAAAGCTTAAACACATGTGCCAACAGATTCAAGAACAGCTTCTTCCCTGCTGTTTTTAGACTTCTGAATGTACCTCTCAAATTTCAAAGTCAATGTTGACCTCAGTCTTTGTGCACCTTCTCTCCATCCATAACATTGTACTCCTCACTCTGTTCCATTACCTTCCTGCACTTTCTATGGTATGATCTGCCTGTACTGCACACAAAACAAAACTTTTCACTGTACCTAGGTACATATGACAATTACAAATCAAAACCATATCTGCTGGGAGGAAAGGGATGCGATTGCTAAATACCCCACGGGAGAGGAGCAAAAGAATTCCCCTGGGTTGTCCTGGCCTCAACTGACAGAACAACCAGACATTATTACATTGCTGTTTGTGGGAATTTGCTGTGTGTAAATTGGCTCCAGAATTTCCTATGCTAGAACAATGGCTGAATAAAACCTGAAAGAACTGCGGATGCTGTAAATCAGGAGCAAAAACAGAAGTTGCTGGAAATGCTCAGCAGGTCTGGCTGCATCTGTGAAGAAAAATCAGAGTTAACATTGCAGTTAACTGTTCTGAGGAAGGGTCCCTGGATCCGAAATGCTAACTCCTGGTTTTTTTCTTCACAGATTCTGCCAGACCTGCTGAGCTTTTCCAGCAACATTTTATTTGAACAAAGGCTAAATGCTTGTCATTAGCTATGGGGTGTTTTGGGTAAGCCCAAAGCCTTTAGAAATGCTTTTCCATTGGGAAGTTAGCTGGAACAGATTTCAGCTCAGTTGGCCTTCACTCTGTCATGGCCAAACAGCAGATAATGTTCACCACCCAGGCTCAGTCATGAAGAGTTATGGCTCAGCTACCAGAAGGGCCATGTGACCCTGAAAGTGGTCAATCCCCAAGGTAAACAGCAAAATGGTTGATACATCCGCAACAATGAGAGAGTAAAAACAGGAAAGTAAATATTGATAGTTCATCTTGCATTATAAAATGATTGAAGCAACATTGTAAGTCCTTTCTGAAGAAGGGTTCGGACCTGAAATGTCAGCTTTCCTGCTCCACTGATGCTGCCTAGCCTGCTGTGTTCATCCAGCTCTACACCTTGTTATCTCAGACACCAGCATTGGCAGTTCCTACTATCTCCCCTTGTAAGTCAGCTGCTTTGTAATCCCATTTTACAGGAAATTGTTAAGGACCAGACCAAACCCTGCCTCAAAGTGTATCAAGGAGATACCCTAGATGCTAAGTTTTATTTAAAGGCAAGTGTAAGGCGCTGGCTTCCAGATGTGAACTGACTGGTCAAACTACAAAGCTTTAAGCAAAAATAAAAACATTTTATTCTTATACCATAGTTAAAACACAAACAAATCAAACTTTACAGAACATCCTGAGCTCACAGGATTGCAATTTTATCTTAGCTGGTACTGAGCTCAGCTTAAAGACATTGTGCCTGCAATAATATTGAGGAATGTGCATATGTTTCTTCCATGTGATAATGGCAAGCACACTTCAATGGCCTGAGGATGTTTCTGTCAAAATTAGACATCCCTGCAGTGTGGAAACAGGCCCTTTGGCCCAACAAGTCCACACCAACCCTCAGAGCATCCCACCCAGATCCAACCCCCTAGTCTATACACCCCTCAGCACTATAGGCCATTTCTCATGGCCAATCCACCTACCCTGCACATCTTTGGACTGTGGGAGGAAACCGGGAGCAAACCCACACAGACATGGGGAGAATGTGCAAACACCACACAGACAGTCGCCCAAGGCTAGAATTGAACCCGGGTCCCTGGTGCCATGAGGCAGCAATGCTAACCACTGAGCCAATGTGCAGATGATTGTATCTTAAAAGCTGATGGTACCTTAAAAGCTGATGGTGTGTGGAGGGGTGATTGTGGAAACTGGTTGGATGTAATATTTCCAAACGGCGAATGAATGGATATGCTGGGTATCGTAGGGCAACAGACTCTGAACTACCAATGCAAAGGCCCATTTAAGGATGGGACGGGACAGGGAGGGTGGGAGTTCAGCTTTGTGCAAAATGGTGACTTTTCTTTTAAAAAACACCCCTGTGGGATGATCACCAACATGGCCAGCATTTACCTCTAAATGCTTTCAAACTGAATGGCCTGCTGGGCCATTTGAGAATCAACCACAATGCTTGGGGCCTGGACTCACCTGTAGAGCCAGGCCAGGTAAGGGAATAGATCAAAAAACTAAAGTTGCTGGGAAAAAGCCCAGCAGGTCTGGCAGCATCTGTGAAGGGAAAAACAGAGTTAACTTTCGAGTCGGGTGACCCTTCCTCAGAGCTGTTCTGATTTGCAGCATCCGCAGTTCTTCCGGTTTTTATTTAAGGGAATGGTTCTCCTGCCTTAGTGAACATTTTTTTAAAAATAGCCTAGCTGTTTCATGAAGATTGCTAATGAGACTAAAATTTTACTCATTAACTGAGTTTAAGATCCCCCCCCCCCCCCCTTGAAGCTGGAGTGTTCGGATTTGCACAAGCCTGGCCCTCTGGATTACTAGGCCAGAGACATTATCAATCACAGTGCCATAGTCTGAAAGAAAGCGGTGTCTGGTTCGTGACATGTTCTGCGTCCGACAGACCCATTCCATGTGAAAGCAGGCGTATCGGGTGATGCTGTTTGTCCGGAGGAGCCCCTCACTAGGTGGCAGTGTGCAGCAATACCTCGAAGCAACGCAGCACAGCTGAGAGATCGCACAACATTGGGAGTAAACGCACACAAGCACACAGACAGAACTGTGGATGCAGGAAAGACAGAAATCGCTGGGAAAACTCAACGGGTTCCGGCTGCATCTGTGGAGAGAAAGTGGAATTACCCCTTGGTGCGCAGTGACCATTCTTCAGAGCCGGAACAGACGCTGCCAGACCTGCTGAGTTTCTCCAGCAATTTCTGATTTTTGTCACACACTGATTGATTTCCAGTCCTGCTCCTGAACTTTAGGGAGGGGAGGGAATGCACAGGTTTGATATAATGATAGGCGAACAGACAGAAAGCAGCGTAGGAATAAATGGGCCATTGTCTCGTCGGCATTCTGTGATTAATGGATACTGCAAGCCCATTCTTGTATTTCTTCGCACAGTGCCTTTACAGCTCAGAATGTCCCCTCTAAGCAAGTAAAACAGGAGTCGCTAATGTAATGAGGCTGCCAATTTGCACGCAGTAAAATTCCACTGTGACAATGGATCTGGTAAAATTTGTATTTAGCGAGAGCTATGGAGGGATTTAGAGGTTTCTATCAAATTATCAGGGGCGTAGATAAGGTGAGTAGTCAAGGTATTTTCCCCAGGGTAGGGGAGTCCAACACTAGAGGGTATAGGATCATGGTAAGAGGGGAAAGATTTATAAAGGACCTGAGGGCTCTCCCTCATGATTGCTGCCCCATACTGCAGGGCTGGGGAAGTGTCTGCTCATCTGTGAAGGAGGGGACAGGAGGGGACGATTCCTCCCGTGGTCCAATAGCCGGTTGCCATGTTGCTGTTGAACTGCAGCTGGGACTCACTGGCGCATCACAGTCTGAAATGCTGAATGAGATAGGTTGAAGAGGCTGATTGGAGATATAACTGTACATGCTCGGAGATCAGAAGTAAAAACTGAGAGTGCCGAGTGTATTCAGAAGGTCTGGAGTCATCTGTGGAAAGAGAAGTGGACTCCTGCTGAAACCCCCCAATCCCCGAGATAACAAAGTGTGGAGCTGGATGAACATAGCAGGCCAAGCAGCATCTTAGGAGCACAAAAGCTGTGTTCGTTCAGCTCCACGCTTTGTTATCTCGGATTCTCCAGCATCTGCAGTTCCCATTATCTCCCACCCCCAACCCCGGTGCTGACCACCCCGTCACTGAAACACCCCCATCACTGATCCCATTGACACTGAGACCCCCGACACTCACTGACCCCCCGACACTCGCTGACCCCCCGACACTCCCTGACCCCGACACTCCCTGACCCCCGACACTCACTGACCCCCCGACACTCGCTGACCCCCCCTGACACCCGCTGACCCCCCCGACACTCCCTGACCCCCGACGACACTCCCTGACCCCCGACACTCGCTGACCCCCCGACACTCACTGACCCCCCGACACTCACGGACCACCCGTCACTCGCTGACCCCCCGACACTCACTGACCCCCCGACACTCGCTGACCCCCCCCGACACTCGCTGACCACCCCCGACACTCACTGACCCCCCGACACTCACTGACCCCCCGACACTCGCTGACCCCCCCCGACACTCACTGACCCCCACGACACTCACTGACCCCCGACACTCGCTGACCCCCCGACACTCACTGACCCCCCGACACTCGCTGACCCCCCCCGACACTCGCTGACCACCCGAAACTCACTGACCCCCCCGACACTGACCCTCCCGACACTCCCTGACCCTCCCGACACTCCCTGACCCCCCGACACTCACGGACCACCCGACACTCGCTGACCCCCCCCGACACTCGCTGACCCCCGACACTCACTGACCCCCCCGACACTCCCTGACCCCGACACTCGCTGAACCCCCGACACCTGCTGACCCCCCTGAAACTCACTGACCCCCCGACACTCACTGACCCCCCAACACTCACTGACCCCCCAACACTCACTGACCCCCCTGACACACTGACCCCCCCCAACACTCGCTGACCCCCCCCCGACATCGCTGACCCCCGACACTCACTGACCCCCCGACACTCCCTGAACCCCCCAACACTCACTGACCCCCCTGACACTCACTGACCCCCCCCGACACTCGCTGACCCCCCGACACTTGCTGACCCCCCCGACACTCACTGACCCCCCGACACTCACTGACCTCCCCCAACACTCGCTGACCCCCCGACAATTGCTGACTCCCCCGACACTCACTGACCCCCGACACTCGCTGACCCCCCGACACTCACTGACCCCTGACACTCGCTGACCCCCGACACTCGCTGATCCCCCCGACACTCGCTGACCCCCCGAAACTCACTGACCCCCCGACACTCACGGACCACCCGACACTTGCTGACCCCACCCGACACTCCCTGACACCCGACACTCGCTGAAGCCCCGACACCTGCTGACCCCCCTGAAACTCACTGACCCCCCCGATACTCACTGACCCCCCAACACTCACTGACCCCCCGACACTCACTGACCTCCCCCGACACTCCCTGACCCCCGACACTCGCAGACCCCCCGACACTCACTGACCCCCCGACACTCACGGACCACCCGTCACTCGCTGACCCCCCCCGACACTCACTGACCCCCACGACACTCACTGACCCCCGACACTCGCTGACCCCCCGACACTCACTGACCCCCCGACACTCGCTGACCGCCCCCGACACTCGCTGACCGCCCGACACTCACTGACCCCCCCGACACTCACTGACCCTCCCGACACTCCCTGACCCCCCGACACTCACGGACTACCCGACACTCGCTGACCCCCCCCGACACTCGCTGACCCCCGACACTCACTGACCCCCCCGACACTCTCTGACCCCGACACTCGCTGAACCCCCGACACCTGCTGACCCCCCTGAAACTCACTGACCCCCCGACACTCACTGACCCCCCAACACTCACTGACCCCCCTGACACTCACTGACCCCCCCAACACTCGCTGACCCCCCCTGACATCGCTGACCCCGACACTCACTGACCCCCCGACACTCCCTGAACCCCCCAACACTCACTGACCCCCCTGACACTCACTGACCCCCCCGACACTCGCTGACCCCCCGACACTTGCTGACCCCCCCAACACTCACTGACCCCCCGACACTCACTGACCTCCCCCGACACTCGCTGACCCCCCGACACTTGCTGACTCCCCCGACACTCACTGACCCCCGACACTCGCTGACCCCCCGACACTCGCTGACCCCTGACACTCGCTGACCCCCGACACTCGCTGACCCCCCCGACACTCGCTGACCCCCCGACACTTGCTGACTCCCCCGACACTCACTGACCCCCGACACTCACTGACCCCCCAACACTCACGGACCACCCGACACTTGCTGACCCCACCCGACACTCCCTGACCCCGGACACTCGCTGAAGCCCCGACAATTGCTGACCCCCCTGAAACTCACTGACCCACCCCGATACTCACTGACCCCCCAACACTCACTGACCCCCCTGACACTGACTGACCCCCCGACACTTCCTGACCCCCCCAACACTCACTGACCCCCCCAACACTCGCTGACTCTCCCGACACTCGCTGACCCCTGACACTCACTGACCCCCTGACACTCACTGACCCCCCGACACTCACTGACCTCCCCGACACTCGCTGACCCCCCCGACACTTGCTGACCCCCCCGACACTCACTGACCCCCGACACTTGCTGACCCCCCGACACTCACTGACCCCCGACACTCGCTTACCCCCCGACACTCGCTGACCCCCCGACACTCACTGACCCCCCGACACTCGCTGACCCCCCCCGACACTCGCTGACCCCCCGAAACTCACTGACCCCCCGACACTCACTGACCCTCCCGACACTCCCTGACCCCCCGACACTCACGGACCACCCGACACTCGCTGACCCCCCCCGACACTCGCTGACCCCCGACACTCACTGACCTCCCCGACACTCCCTGACCCCGACACTCGCTGAACCCCCGACACCTGCTGACCCCCCTGAAACTCACTGACCCCCCGACACTCACTGACCCCCCAACACTCACTGACCCCCCTGACACTCACTGACCCCCCAACACTCGCTGACCCCCCCCGACATCGCTGACCCCCGACACTCACTGACCCCCCGACACTCACTGACCCCCCGACACTCTCTGAACCCCCCAACACTCACTGACCCCCCTGACACTCACTGACCCCCCAACACTCGCTGACCCCCCCCGACATCGCTGACCCCCGACACTCACTGACCCCCCGAAAACTCCCTGAACCCCCCAACACTCACTGACCACCCTGACACTCACTGACCCCCCCGACACTCGCTGACCCCCCGACACTTGCTGACCCCCCCGACACTCACTGACCCCCCGACACTCACTGACCTCCCCCAACACTCGCTGACCCCCCGACACTTGCTGACTCCCCCGACACTCACTGACCCCCGACACTCGCTGACCCCCCAACACTCACTGACCCCTGACACTCGCTGACCCCCGACACTCGCTGACCCCCCCGACACTCGCTGACCCCCCGAAACTCACTGACCACCCCGACACTCACTGACCCCCCGACACTCACGGACCACCCGACACTTGCTGACCCCACCCGACACTCCCTGACCCCCGACACTCGCTGAAGCCCCGACACCTGCTGATCCCCCTGAAACTCACTGACCCCCCCGATACTCACTGACCCCCCAACACTCACTGACCCCCCGACACTCACTGACCTCCCCCGACACTCCCTGACCCCCGACACTCGCTGACCCCCCCGACACTCGCTGACCCCCCGAAACTCACTGACCACCCCGACACTCACTGACCCCCCGACACTCACGGACCACCCGACACTTGCTGACCCCACCCGACACTCCCTGACCCCCGACACTCGCTGAAGCCCCGACACCTGCTGATCCCCCTGAAACTCACTGACCCCCCCGATACTCACTGACCCCCCAACACTCACTGACCCCCCGACACTCACTGACCCCCCGACAATCCCTGAACCCCCCAACACTCACTGACCCCCCTGACACTCACTGACCCCCCCGACACTCGCTGACCCCCCGACACTTGCTGACCCCCCCAACACTCACTGACCCCCCGACACTCACTGACCTCCCCCGACACTCGCTGACCCCCCGACACTTGCTGACTCCCCCGACACTCACTGACCCCCGACACTCGCTGACCTCCCGACACTCACTGACCCCCCAACACTCGCTGACCCCCCCCGACACTCGCTGACCCCCCGAAACTCACTGACCCCCCCGACACTCACTGACCCTCCCGACACTCCCTGACCCCCCGACACTCACGGACCACCCGACACTCGCTGACCCCCGACACTCACTGACCCCCCCGACACTCCCTGACCCCGACACTCGCTGAACCCCCGACACCTGCTGACCCCCCTGAAACTCACTGACCCCCCGACACTCACTGACCCCCCAACACTCACTGACCCCCCTGACACTCACTGACCCCCCAACACTCGCTGACCCCCACCCGACATCGCTGACCCCCGACACTCACTGACCCCCCGACACTCCCTGAACCCCCCAACACTCACTGACCCCCCTGACACTCACTGACCCCCCCGACACTCGCTGACCCCCCGACACTTGCTGACCCCCCCAACACTCACTGACCCCCCGACACTCACTGACCTCCCCCGACACTCGCTGACCCCCCGACACTTGCTGACTCCCCCGACACTCACTGACCCCCGACACTCGCTGACCTCCCGACACTCACTGACCCCCCGACACTCGCTGACCCCCCCCGACACTCGCTGACCCCCCGAAACTCACTGACCCCCCCGACACTCACTGACCCTCCCGACACTCCCTGACCCCCCCGACACTCACGGACCACCCGACACTCGCTGACCCCCGACACTCACTGACCCCCCCGACACTCCCTGACCCCGACACTCGCTGAACCCCCGACACCTGCTGACCCCCCTGAAACTCACTGACCCCCCGACACTCACTGACCCCCCAACACTCACTGACCCCCTGACACTCACTGACCCCCCCAACACTCGCTGACCCCCCCCCGACATCGCTGACCCCCCTGAAACTCACTGACCCCCCGACACTCACTGACCCCCCAACACTCACTGACCCCCCTGACACTCACTGACCCCCCAACACTTGCTGACCTCCACCCGACATCGCTGACCCCCGACACTCACTGACCCCCCGACACTCCCTGAACCCCCCAACACTCACTGACCCCCCTGACACTCACTGACCCCCCCGACACTCGCTGACCCCCCGACACTTGCTGACCCCCCCAACACTCACTGACCCCCCGACACTCACTGACCTCCCCCGACACTCGCTGACCCCCCGACACTTGCTGACTCCCCCGACACTCACTGACCCCCGACACTCGCTGACCCCCCGACACTCGCTGACCCCTGACACTCGCTGACCCCCGACACTCACTGACCCCCCTGACACTCGCTGACCCCCCGAAACTCACTGACCACCCGGACACTCACTGACCCCCCGACACTCACGGACCACCCGACACTTGCTGACCCCACCCGACACTCCCTGACCCCCGACACTCGCTGAAGCCCCGACACCTGCTGACCCCCCTGAAACTCACTGACCCCCCCGATACTCACTGACCCCCCAACACTCACTGACCCCCCTGACACTCACTGACCCCCCGACACTCGCTGACTCCCCTCGACATCGCTGACCCCCGACACTGACTGACCCCCCGACACTTCCTGACCCCCCCCAACACTCACTGACCCCCCCAACACTCGCTGACTCCCCCGACACTCGCTGACCCCCGACACTCACTGACCCCCTGACACTCACTGACCCCCCGACACTCACTGACCTCCCCGACACTCGCTGACCCCCCCGACACTTGCTGACCCCCCCGACACTCACTGACCCCCGACACTTGCTGACCCCCCGACACTCACTGACCCCCGACACTCGCTTACCCCCCGACACTTGCTGACCCCCCGACACTCGCTGACCCCCTGACACTTCCTGACACCCCCCGACACTCGCTCAGCCCCCGACACTCTAACCCCCTGACACTCGCTGACCCCCCGACACTCGCTGACCCCCGACACTGACTGACCCCCCGATACTCACTGACTCCCGACACTCACTGACCCCCCCGACACTCGCTGACCTCCCCTGACACTCACTGACCCCCTGACACTCGCTGACCCCCCGACACTTGCTGACCCCCCCGACACTCACTGACACTCACTGACCTCCCGACACCCACTGACCCCCCGACACTCACTGACCCCCTGACACTCCCTGACACCCCCCGACACTCGCTCACCCCCCCGACACTCTAACCCCCGACACTCGCTGACCCCCCCCAACACTCACTGACCCCCCCGGCACTCACTGACCCCCTCCGGCAGTCACTGACCCCCCCCGACACTCACTGACACCCCCCATACTCAGTGGCTCACCGACACTTGCTGACCTCCCCCTTGACACTCACTGACAATCCCCCGGACACTCACTGACACCCCCTAACACTGAATGCCCCCAACTTTGAACCCACAGACACACGCTGATGCCCCCACTGACATCCTCAACAATGACCCCTGACAATGACCCCCTGAAACTCACTTACACCCCCGACACTGAGCCCCCAACACCGACCCCCTCTGACACTCATTGACCTCCCCAACACTGACACCTCCAACACTCAGTGACCCATTGACAACGACCCCGACTCTCACTAATACCCCTGAAACTGAATCGCCCCCCCCCGACACTCACTGCCCACCTCCCCTGCTGATTTCTTCCAGTCACTGTTTGCTTCTGTAATTATCCATCTGCAGTGCAGACATTTCTCCCCAGCCCAGAGCTACCTGAAATGTATGGAATCCCATTATCAAAAAGTCATTTTAATTTAAAATTTTTATTGTTGTGTTCACATTGCAACTCTGTAAAATATCAGTCCACCACCGTCTCCACTCTCATGCACACCTCCTACTCACATCTCCCCATCTTTAATTTGACCTCCTCAGTTCCAGAGTCTGGAATTCCTTCCCCAAACTATTTCACCTTTCCTGCTTGAAAACATGAAAATGACCTTTTTTGATCAAGACTTATCCCCTTTTGAAGATTTTGGTCAGAATGCAGCCCAAGAATTTCCACGATGACAAAGGTACTGTCTAAACAAAATACATTAGTGTTTGGCGGACATGGAGAATGTTTCTGGAATGTTCTGCAAAGGTATCATTGGAACCATTCAGAGGATGAAATGTCTCCTGAAAACGCCTGATGCTGAGCAGTCCTTTGGCCCTCTCCCCATTACAAATACCAGCTCTATTTACATGATACATTCAGAGACCACACATTGTCGTTGGAATAGAAACCCTGGCGGGGTGGTGGTGGGGCTGGGGCGTGTTTGGAGATGCAGATCATTCTTCCTGTGTAAACTAAAGTGCGATTATAAAATTTCAAAGTTCGACGTCGATCACACAGAGGAGCTGATAACCTGATAATAAAATGTGAGGCTGGATGAACACAGCAGGCCCAGCAGCATCTCAGGAGCACAAAAGCTGACGTTTCGGGCCTAGACCCTTCATCCAGCATCTGCAGTTCCCATTATCACTGATAACCTGATAACTTCATTTCAGACACTGATAATATGTTCAGCAAGAAATATGTTTGTACTTTAGGTAAGGGGACAACATTTGTTATTGCAATGAATTCCATGGAGGTTTCGGTACAGGAACCAGTTCACCAATCTAAACTGGTGTTTCCATCACTGACGTTTTGGGCCTAGACCCTTCTTCGGACCCTTTTTCTGAAGAAGGGTCAAGGCCCGAAACATTAGCCTTCCCGCTCCTCTGATGCTGCTTGGCCTGCTGTGTTCATCCAGCTCTAGACCTTGTTATCTCGGTGTATCTTTCCAACTCATGTTGTTTCCCTTTAAGTATATCTACGCACTTCACATCAATGTCACCTTGTAGCTTTGATTTCCACTCTCTCGCCTCTCTCCTGAATTCCTGATTGGGGGTTTCTGAGTGATGATTCTATATCTGCCTTCTCTGGTTTCGATCAATCTGCCCAATCAAACCCTTCGATGATTTTAAATTGGGCCTCTCTTTCTCTGTCTTGAGGCCAATATTTACAGAAAGAGGCCGAGTGCAACATACAGTTTGTTAAAAGGTCTCCCTCTTGAGGTAAAGCCCTTCCATTATTCTGTGAAAAGTTGCCCTCAGCGTTGCCTCTTCATGGGCTCAGAGACAAACTCTACCTGATTATGCCCCTGTGAGGTGCCTTGAAGATGTTTGCCATCATTGAAGGTGCTACATAAATGCTGTGTTTCAGTTTATGGACCAGCCCAAATCCCTCCAAAGTATATTATGTAGATAGCCTAGAACATAACTTTTTTGCTTTTTTTAAAAAAAGGCAAGTGTGAGGTCTTCCAGCAGTTCTTTGAAATAAACTCCAGCAAAAGTGAGAAGCAGGTTTCTGTCATATCCCGTCATGCTGCCTCGCCTGCTGTGTTCCTCCAGCTCTGCACCTTGTTATCTTCTGTCATATTGTCTCCACAGGCTTTTGGAATCACAGAGTAAATTATTATCGTAGATCAGAAACAATCCTCTCCACCTTGGTGCTACACATTGGGCTAAACAACTGGCTTTGTGTTCATGGAAAGAACACTGACATCTCCCTCAAATCTGTGACGGGACTGTGCCTTTAAGTGACATGTTCTGTGCTGTTTCTGTTGCAGAGGGCTGTTGTCAGTGGTGCAGAAATGTCTCCCTCAGACAGGCTGTCAGTAAAACAGCTCTGAGCTCTCCCTGGGTGTTTTTTAAGAATCATTGGTGGCCAGGGTACAGTTCACACAGACCCCAGGACTTTAGTTTTCCTATTGGTTAGTTGGTGGATTTTTGCTGGCTACTGGAGATGAAAGCTTGGCTTCTCTGCTGCTGGAATAAAATCCTGGACAGAGACTCTTTCTCTTAAAAATCAAAATGAGCAGATTGTTACTTTCTCCTGGCAGGGCTGGAGAGAGATAGCCCGTGAGAATAATAACCATGTTGTTGAATTACCTTTGCCCTGGGTATGTTTATGGGATGCTGCCTATATTGGAACAGTTGATGATTAGTGGTTAAATATTACATTATCTTGTTAAGTATTTCTACACAGTAAAGACATAGTAAATCTTCCTTTTGTTGTATTGTAACTGTGTTGTAAAAATAAAGTGCGTTTTGATTAAAGCTTGATAGTGGACCAATCCAATCATATCTGGAACACAGCAACTTTACATCAATCAATGGGGCATAATCAGCCAGAGTTTGACTCTGAAGTGGTAATAGTTGACCAATCTTTGGTTAAAGAGGATGGTTTTAAGAGGCGTTTTCAGTTAAGGAGGAAAGAGGGGTTTGAGGAGAGAATTTAGGCCCTCGGTAGTGAGTGGGAGGTTGAACAGGTAAGCAGAATTTATTTTTATTTGTTTGTGGGATGTGGGCATCATTGCCTGGGCTGGTGATTATTACCTATCCACAGTTGCCCTTGAGAAGGTGGTGGTGAGCTGCAGCCCAAGGGCTATGGTTTGGCACACTGTAGCGTTTGTAATGAGGTCAGCCAAGTGGACCTTGTAGAATATGAGTTGCCTGATTGAGGCTCTTAATCGAGTCCAATCAGGGAGCCCTGAGAACTGACTCTGACGGAGCTGGATCAGTGTCAATAAAGGATGACTTGATGATGGGATACCAGCCTTTGTGGAGTTATCTCACCCAACATGCCATCAGGGACGGAATTTCCAGGATTTTAACCCAGTGACAGTGAAGGAGTGGCAATATATTTCCTAGTTGGGATAGTGAGTGGCTTGGAGGTGAAATTGCAGGTGGCGGTGTTCCCGAATGTCTGGAATAATGAAGTTGGAACAGGTTACAGTGATAGGGAGGCCATCCCTTACCAAAACTTTGTGAACGTGTGAGCATGTATACATTGTGCCGGCATGAATAAAGTCTAATTCTATGTACCATGCCAGCAAATTAAAACAAAGCATAGCTGATTATGTGCCCCTTCGTCAGTTGTTAAAGATGAATATCAACATTAAAAAGACATATAATCAGAATAACAAATTTGATATACACCGTAGCTGTGCAGCATTTTGTACGTGTACTTTACCTTTTAGAGTGTTCATAGAATCATATTGTGCCGAAACAGATGTAATGTTCCAACTTTTCCACTCTGAATTGGCATCGCAATCTGACTGACTCCCATTCACCAGCATTTGGCCCATCCCCCTCTAAACCCTTCCTATTCATATATCCATCCAGACGCCTCTTAAATATTATAATTGAACCAGCCTCCACCACTTCCTCTGGCAGCATGTTCCAGCCTCGCATCATCCTGTATGTGAAAAAGTTACCACTCAGGTGGTAAACCTTTCTCCCCTTCACCTTAAACCTATGCCCTCTAAGTTTTGGACTCACTTATCCCAGGAAAGAGACCTTAGTTATTAATCCTATCCTTGCCCCTAATAGTTTTATAAACCTCTATAAGGTCACTTCTCAGCCTCTGAAGCTCCAGGGAGAATTGCCCCAGCCTATTCAGCATCTCCCTATAGCTCAAGCCCTCCAGACCCAGCAACATCCCCATAAATATTTTCTGAACTCTTTCAAGTTTAACAACATCCAATGTTGTCTATGTGGACTTCAGCAAGATGATTGACAAGATTCTGTATGATAGGCTGGTTAATAAGTTTAGATCACGTTGAATACGGGGACAGCTAGCCAATTGGATACAAAATTAGCTTGAAGGTTATGAGACAGAGGATGGTGATGGAGGGTTGCTTTTCAGACTGGAGGCCTGTGGCCAGCGGAGTGCCACAAGGATCGGTACTGGGTCCACTGCTTTTCATCATTTAAATTAATGATTTGGATATAAATATTGGAGTTATGGTTGGTACGTTTGCAGATGACACCAAAGTAGGTGGTGCAGTGGACAGTGAAGAAGATTGTCTCAGAGTACAGTGTGACCTTCTCCGTAAGGATTCCAGGTGCTGTCTGTATAGTGTTATGGCTCTGCATGGCAACCTGCACACATACACAAAGGTTGTATTATCTGCTTCATAACTTGTAATGTGTTTTACTGTGTTACCTTGACTAACCTGTGGGTTAGTCAGTCTCAAATGCACAATGGATTTGTACAGCATTATCACCCACATGACTCAGCACACAGTAATTTCAGCACATGGGATCACAGGGCACAGTCACACTCTCACAGAGGTCTATTGAGTACTGCAGGTGTATTGAAGCTGATCAGAGAAGCAGCCCATTAATCATTTAAAATATAGTCAGGTTAAAAACACCGCAGACAGTCGCTGAGAAACAGAGGGGAATGGTATGGAGTCAAAGCTGGGGAGGTAGCAGGGAATGAAAAGTACCCGGACATTCAGAAATACTCCAGATTAAATTGTGGGGCAATATTGCATTCTTTACCTCCTGGGGTGTGCACCTCGTGAGTGAGAGAGTGAGAAATTCCCGTTCTCAGGAATCTTTGCCGACGTTTATTTTCAGAATATTTTGTCTGTCTGTCTGAGTTACACATATATCAGAGCACATTCCTCTAGCAGCACATAATGCCAGAATTGAATTGCATTACATTCTTGGCCTGAATGCTGTTTCATTGGACTGGTCCCATGACCAGGAGACAAAGTATCTATTTCATAGTCCAGCTACTAACAGGAACGCAGCCTGGCAGCTGTTTATCAGATTGTCCTAACATCCGGGGCAGGATTTTCCATTTTAGATTGGGACTTCGACATCTGGGTCAGATGCAGTGTTCTCGGACACTGTACTGTACTGTGTCTGCAGCTGTCACACGGACTTTGGGAGGATTATGAAATGTCCAGAGAGCCTCGAACTGGGAGCGTAGAAATTTGAGGAGAGATGGGTCAGAGGTAACCGTTAACCAAACACTTCCAGAAAAAGAGGAGAAAGTGAATGGACCACTTAATAAGGAAAGTGGGACCGATCAAAAGCGTGAATCTAATGCTGCAGCTGGTAACGATACCAAACAGCTAAATCCAGCAGAAAATCAGGGCACAGAAATGGAAGTGGTTTAAATACAGCCTTTTTTACTTTTGTATGTTAAAAGACGCTCCTCTGTGCCCATTATCTGACACTACAGTTTATGTTGAATGTCTAGCTAACATGATGCATATGCAGAGATGGTAGGAACTGCAGATACTGGAGAATCCGAGATAACAAGGTGTAGAGTCGGATGAACACAGCAGGCCAAGCAGCATCTTAGGACCCGAAACGTCAGCCTTCCTGGTCCTAAGATGCTGCTTGGCCTGCTGTGTTCATCCAGCACTACACCTTGCTATCTATGGCGCATATTCAGTTGTTGTCACATGTGCCCAGTTCAGATTCATTAGTATTAAAATGGTGGAAACAAGAATCCTGCAAAATTGGTTTAGAGTCAGAGTCATACAGCCTGGAAGCAGATCCTTCAATGAAACTAGTCCACACTGATCGCATTTCCAAACTAAACTAGTCCCACCTGCCACTCCTGGCCCATATCACTCCAAACCTTTCCTATTCATGTAATTATCCAGGTGTCTTTTAAATGTTGGAACTGTACCCACATCCACCACTTCCTCTGGCAGTTCATTCCACATGCAAACCACTCTGTGTAAAAATATTGCCCCTCATGTCCTTTTTAAATCTTCCTCCTCTCAACTTAAAACTATGCCCCCAAGTTTCGAACCTTAGGGAAAAGATGCTGGTCATTCACCTCATCTGTGCCCCTCATGATATTATACACGTCAGTAAGGTCATCCTACAACCTCCTACACTCCAGTGAAAGTAAATCCCAGTCTATTTTAGCTCTCATACCCAGCAACATCCTGGTAAATCTTTTCAGAACCCTCCCCAGTTTAATAATAACCTTCTTATAACTGGGTGACCAGATGTCTTGTATAACCTCAACAAGACATCGCAACTCCCACGCTGAAATGCAAGTGTTCGAAACACCTCTTAACTACCCTGTCTAGCTGAGATGCACATTTCAAAGAATTAAGTGCCTGAACCCTTCTGCTCTACAACGCTAGATGCTGATCTATATTTTACAATCTTTCTAGGAGTATCTTTTTTCTATCCTAACTTACAAGCACTTGAACAATCACTACCCTTTCTGCAATTCCACTTCATGCCTTTAATTGCTCAGTCTTTGAATTGGCCTCATGTTATAGGTCTAATGCATATTGTATGAACAATAACAGCTAATGAAATTGTGGCGTTTTGAAAGAAAAACAGGATAAATACGGGGGGAAAGAGCTTCTGGGATGGGGGTGAGGTGAGATGAGATGAGATGAGATGCTGTACAAAGTAATGGTTCTGAAGGAGTTAATATTCATGCTATGCTGGTCCCACCTGTCCCACAGTTACCACACATGGTCTGCAGGCAGAGACTGAGAGATATCTTCTGAGCTTTTGTACTAGTTTCCATCAGGTCCAAGTAAGCATGCCTCAGCAACCGTCTGCCATGCAATAAACGCTCTTAGAGTCGTACAGCATTGAACATAGAACATTACAGCACAGTACAGGCCTTTGGCCCTCGATGTTGTGCCGACCTGCCATACCAATCTGAAGCCCATCTAACCTACACTATTCCAGCATTGAAACAGACCCTCTGCTCCAACTCATCCGTGCCGACCAGATATCCTAAATCAATTTTGTCCTGTTTGCCAGCATTTGGCCCATGTCCCTCTAAACCCTTCCTATTCATAAACCCATCTGGATGCCTTTAAATGTTGTAACTGAACGACAGCTCGTTCCATACGCGCACCACCCTCTTGTGTGAAAAAGTTGCCCCTGAAGGCCCCTTTTAAATCTTTCCCCTCTCACCTTAAACCTATGCCCCTCTATTTTTGGACTCCATTATTCTCGGAAAGAAGCCTTGGCTTTTAACCCTATCCATGCCCCTCATGATTTTATAAACCTTGATAAGGTCACCCCTCAGCATCCGGTGCTCCAAGGAAAATAGCCCCAGCCTGTCCAGCTCTCCCTATAGCTCAAACCCTCCAATCCCAGCAACATGCTCATAAACCTTTCAATTTTAACAAACTCTTTCTTATAGCAGGGAGACAAGAACTGAATGCAGTGTTCCAAAAGTAGCCTAATCAATGTACAGCATAACATTACCTCCCAACTCCTGTACTCAAAGCACTGACCAATAAAGGCAAGCATACCGAATGCCTTCTTCACCACCCCATCTGTCTGTACCTCACTGTCAAGGAACCATGAACGTGCATCCCCAAGGTCTTTCAGTTGGGCAAATCTCCCCAGGACCCTACAATTTAGTACATAACTTCTGCTATGATTTCCCCTCCCAAAATGCAGTACCCCACATTCATCTAAATAAAAACCGAAAGAACTGCAGATGCCGTTAATCAGGAAGATAAACAAAGTTGCTGGAAAAGCTCAGCGATTCTGGCAACATCTGTGAAGGAAAAACACAGAGTTTATGTTTCAGGTCCAGTGACGGTCGGGTCAGTTCTGAGGAAGGATCACTGGATCGGAGACATTAACTTTGTTTTTTGCCTTCACAGATGCTGCCAGACCCGCTGAACTTTTCCAGCAACTTTGTTTATGTTTAGCTAAATTAAACTTCATCTGCCACTCCTTGGCTCATTGGCCCGTCTGAGCAAAATACTGTTGTACTCAGAGCTAATCATCTTCAGTGTTTACTACACCACCAGTTTTGGTCAGACAGAACGCAAGTGTTCTGCAAAGCAGTCACTCAGTCTGCATTTTGTTTCCCCACTGTAGAAGAGACCACATTGTGAGCAGTGAATACAGGAGACTAGATTGAGTGAAGTGCAGGTAGATTGCTCCTCCATCTGCAAGTTGTTGGGATTGGAGGCAGTGTGGAGGGTGTCCAGGAGGGAATGGTCCCTGCAGAGGGCTGACAAGGGAGGGGATGAGAATCTGTGTTTGGTAATGATCCCACCGAGACCCAATCTGACCCCCACTGTCAAAATAAAGTGGAGACAGCAATCAACAAAGCAAGTAGGATTCTGAACACCAATCGAACAAAGAAATCAGGTGGAGGAGATCCTCAGTAAAGTATATGGTCAGAGCAGATACAGTTTTGAGCATTCAGTACTGGGCACTGCAACAAAGGTAGATGTTTCAGCATGGCAGATAATGTAGGGGTACAATGACGAAACTGTATTAGAGACTGGTGAGGCCACAACTGGACCATTGTGTGCAGTTCTAACACCAAATTACAGCAAGGATGTAATTGCTTTGGGGAGAGGTGCAGAGATGATTTACCAGAACGTTGCCAGGTGCCAGAGAATTCCGCTGCGAGGGGAGACTGGAAAGCTTGGGACTGTTTTCCTTGGAACAGAGAAGACCGAATGGCCACGTGATTGAGATGTACAAAATAGTGAGGGGTAGTGATACAGTAGACAGGTGGAACCTGCTTCCCTTGGCAGAAGGTCAAAAACCAGGGGCCTTAGATTCAAGCTAAGTGGCAAAAGGATTAGAGGAGGTGCGAGGAAGAAACGCTGTTACACAGAAGCTGGTGCGTGTCTGGAACTCGTTGCCTGAGTTGGTGCTGGAGGCAGAGACCCTAAACTCTTTTCAAAAGTATCTGGATCTTCACCTTAAGCGCTGTAAGCTGCAGGCCTAGGTGCCATGTGCAGGATGATGGGATCGGAATGGGCATCTGGGTGTCCTTGGGTTTGCAAGGACAAGATGGGCATGAGGGAAAGACGCACACATGACAACGTTGACATTGAATGAACGAAGATAAGCAAGACCCCACTCCTCCAGAGAATCCAGATGACAAACCAAGTGAGGGTTCAGGATGAAAACCAGATGAACTGTTCAATCAGGAACGGAAACAGAAGTTGCTGGAAAAGCGCAGCAGGCCTGGCAGAAGCTGTGAAAACAAAAGAAAAAAATCGGAGTTAACGTTTCGGGTCCGGTGAGCCTTCCTCTGAGCTGAATGAACTAGTCTCACCCCAGTGTGACTGCGATGCATTGGATGGTGTCACTCAATGCCAGAAAAAAGGAGAGTAACAGGCAAATGTCCAGCCAGTATTTTACCACGACACGGATAGACCTCAAACAACATGATAACATTCCACTTCTCAGCTACAAGACATTTCTGTCATGCTGTTAAATTTGAAAAGGAAATAGTTTTGCTTCCATGTGCCAATTTAGAGGCTTGCTTCTGCCAAAAACAATTACTCACAGTCACTCCATCAACTGAAGTAATCGGTCTGGGCTATGTAACCAAGGTAACAAAGCTAAATAAAACTTGCTGCTGAATTTCCACAGATATATGCACTGTGTATCTCACTGAATGGTGCGCACTGCTCCCTGTGTACCTCACTGAATGGTGCGCACTGCTCCCTGTGTATCACACTGACCAGTGCGCATGGCTCCCGGTGTATCACACTGACCGGTGCGCACGGCTCCCTGTGTATCACACTGACCGGTGCGCACGGCTCCCTGTGTATCACACTGACCGGTGCGCACGGCTCCCTGTGTATCACACTGACCGGTGCGCACGGCTCCCTGTGTATCACACTGACCGATGCACAAGGCTCCCTGTGTAACACACTGACCGGTGCGCACGGCTCCCTGTGTATCACACTGACCGATGCGCCCTGCTGGCTGTGTAACACACTGACCGATGTGCACGGCTCCCTGTGTAACACACTGACCAGTGCGCACAACCCCTAAAGGCCTATGATCTAGAACTTGCCATTCCCTTTGCCAAGCTATTCCAGTTCAGTTACACCACTGGTATCTACCCAATGGTATGGAGACATGCCCAGGCATGGCCTGTACACAAAAAGCTGGATAAATCCAACCCGATTTTCTGTAAATTGATGTTAAGTGTCATCAATACCATTGGGTCAGCAATAACCTGCTCTGTGATGCCCAGTTTGGTTTCCACCAGGCCCAGTCAGCTCCTGACCTCATTGCAGCCTATTCTTAAACATGGTCAAAAGAGCTGAATTGATGAGGTGAGGCCAGTGACAGCCCTTGACCTCAAGGTTGCATTTGACCAAGTGGCATCATACAGCCTTAGTAAAACTGGAATCAACAGGTATCCTGGGGAAACTCCCCCCTGGTTAGAGTCATACCTGGCAAATAGAAACGTGTTTGTGGATGTTGGAGGTCAACTACAGGACATCACTGCAGGGTTCATCGGGGTAGTGTCCTTGGCCCAACCATCTCTAGCTGCTTCAATGTCCTGCCCTCCATCATAAGGTCAGAAGTGGGCATGTTCGCTGATGATTGCACAATGTTCAGCACCATTTGTGACTCCTCAAATCTCAAAGCAGTCTATATTCAAATACAACAAGATCTGGACAATAAAAAAAACGAAAGAACTGCGGATGCTGTAAGTCAGGATCAAAAACAGAAGTTGTTGGAAATGCTCAGCAGGTCTGGCAACATCTGTGACGTAAAATTGGAGTTAACATTTTGGGTCCGGTGACCCTTCCTCAGAATGGGACAACATTCAGGCTTGGGCTGACAAGTGGTCAGTAACATTTGTGCCACACCAATGCCAGGCAATAACCATCTCCGATAAGAGCTGATCTAACTACTGCCCTTGACACTCAATGTGTGTTACCATTGCTGAATCTCCCATTATCAACATCCGGGAGGTTGCCATTGACCAGAAATGCAACTGGAATTGCCACATAAACAGTGGATGCAACAGCATGTCAGAGATTAGGAATACCGCAGCGAGTAACTCACCTCCTACTTCAGTGCAGAACTGAGGGAGAGCGTTGCCTATTGAATAAGATGTAAATTCAGAACACAGTTTAGAAACTGACCTGGACGAACCATATAAATACAATGGCTACAAGAACAGGTCAAAGGCTAGGAAAACTGCAGTCGGTCATCTCCTGACTCCCCAAAACCTGTCCACCATCTACAAGGCACAAGTCAGGAGTGTGATGGAATATACCCCACTTGCCTGGATGGGTGCAGCTCCAACAACACTCAAGAAACTTGACACCATCCAGGGCAAAGCAGCCTGCACCACATCCACATGCATCCACTCCCTCCACCGCCAACAATCAGTAGCAGCAGTGTGTACCATCTGCAAGATGCACCTCAGAAATTCACCCAAGGTCCTGCCAAACCCAGGACCACTTCCATCGAGAAATACAAGGGCAGTAGACACACAGGAACACCAGCCCCCCTGCAAGATGCCGTCCCAGTCACTTAGCATTCCGGCTTGGAAATATATTGCCGTCCTTTCGGTGGTGCTGGGTCAAAATCCTGGTACACCCCCCAACGCACCCCTAGGGCATTGTGGGTCCACCCACGGCACATGGACTGCAGCAGCTCACCCCCACCTTCTGAAGGGGCAAGTAGGGTCGAGCAATAAATGCTGGCCCAGCCAGCAATGCTCACAGCCCGTGAGTGAATAAGGAAAGCAAGCTGATTCATTTTGAGGCTGAACGTTGTGCTCCATTGTATTTTTGGCATGTGCGTTAGCCACAGCAAAGTCAAACACAACTACTTTCTTGCCCCTTAATGCAACTTAATAACCTGCAATTTAACTGCAAGTGCATCTGGATAGAAATAGTGTGCAGAGAGTGGAGGGGGCGGGGTAAGGTGGAGATTGGCATAAGGTAAGTCAAAGAGCCAGTACAGACTCAATGGGCTGAATGGCCTTCTGGAACACTTGCATTATACATGAAATGCTAGGTTTTTCCAGCTCCCCTTCTCTGAACAGATGGGATCACTGGGCTAAGAGACCAGAGCGGCTTGCATTGGCATAAAACACTTTCAGTAAGAGTGAATTCCCTCAGGAGAGACTGGGAGAGGAAATATAGATTGGATAAAATCTTACTTTGCAGCTGACGATTAAAAATGAAGAGATGTCCAGAAATATTTGGCCATTATTTATTATCAATAAAAGTAGTGACAAGCATTTAATATTTTATTGATGCAACGTAACAGGGTGCTTCACTTTGTTGGTGCTTTCTTTAGAAAAAGAGAACAAGACTCTTGAAACAAACTCTGCACAATATAATACTGTAGTGCCTGAAATCACAAGGCAGTGAGTAACAAGGGGACAAGCAGCTTATAATACAAATAGATCAAGATGTCGAGACTTACGGTTACTGCAGTAGAGCTCAAAGTAAAAACATTTGCTGGATTCTAGACCTGACCATCGCCCTGTGGTTTGAGGACCGACGTGAGTTTGGGCAGGTTTGCGGTATTGTTGCTGCTAACAGCTTGGAGCTAGGTTAGCGTTCGAGATAGTGATCAGAGGCCACCGCTTCCCCATCCCTCACAGATTGCACACTACACGGAATACATCTGAGCACGCCTTAGTTCTAAACTATTGTTACTGAGTGTTACAGTGAAGACAGTGTCCCGAGCACTTTGCGTTAAGCGGAGAAACAGCACAACACTGAACTTGGATCTTCCAGGGAGTGTATGAAAGCCATCACTGGCCCCCAGCAGCATCACTCTTCTCATAGATGTAGCTCCCGACAACACCAGTATTGACCCCTGTAAGTGAGGACAGTCAGTCAGAAAGATAAAATGGTCAAACTGCAGAAAGACCTTGCACTTTAACTTGAAACGGTCGCCTGCTCAGATCCCATCGTGGGGCTGACCTCCCTCTCCACCCCGCCCCCTGCAATTGTCCCCGGCTTTCCAAATCTTCTCAGTTCCTGTAACTCTGGGTCCCCTTTGCTGGTTCACATTGCCCCAGCACCTGGGTGGTGGTGGTGGTGGTGATCATGGGGGGAGGGGGGGTACTTGTTTTCAGCTTCCGAGATGTCCGGGTTCTGGGATTCCTATCCCTGTCGCTAGTCACAATCTGATGGACAGACTGCTGCCTCTACCGCTACAACATGTCGACTGAGAGCTGATTACACTGGATCCCAGCGAGACAGGGATCAATTCTACCCACAGGCCACCAGCTCCCAGCAAAACCAGGATCAGCTCTACCCACAGGCCACTGGATCCCAGCAAGAGGGGATTTACACCTATGGGCCACCGTATCCCAGCAAGACAGGGATCAGCTCTACCCACAGGCCACTGGATCCCAGCAAGGGGGATTTACACCTATGGGCGACCGTATCCCAGCAAGACAGGGATCAGCTCTACCCACAGGCCACAAGATCCCAGCAAGAGGGGGTTTACACCTATGGGCCACCGTATCCCAGCAAGACAGGGATCAGCTCTAGCCACAGGCCACTGGATCCCAGTGAGGGGGGTGGGGTCAGCTCTACCCACCGGCCACCATATCCCAGCGAGACAGGGATCAGCTCTACCCACAGGCCACTGGATCCCAGCAAGAGGGGATTTATATCTATGGGCCACTGTATCCCAGCAAGACAGGGATCAGCTCTACCCGCAGGCCACCAGATCCCAGCAAAACCAGGATCAGCTCTACCCACAGGCCATTGGATCCCAGCAAGAGGGGGTTCGGTTCCACACACATGCCACTGGATCCCAGCGAGAGTGAGATCAGTTCTATACACGGGCCACTGGACCCAGTGAGAGCAGGTTTACACCTATGGCCACCATATCCCAGTGAGAGGGGGATCAGTTCTGCATGTGGCTCACTGGATTCCCAAGATGGGGATCCATTATAGTTACGACGAAGTCAGTCAGGTGAGATGAGCAGCTGATTCCCCACTGAAGCGTTCATTCTGACAGCAGGGGGCCGTGTTACCTTTTGGTCCAAACAGGATTCCGTAGCAGGGCTTGTGGCAGTAGGGTTGTCCATCATGCTGTGCAGAGAGACAAACACAGAGACCATTTCAGCACTTTACCACTGCACTCACATACTGACTGCCCACCTCAATCAGTCCTCTCAACGAAGACAAAAAAAAACTCCAGGCTGCATTTCCCTGGCATACTGCTGTTCCAAAATGGACCACACTCCCTACATTCCAACAGTGACCGCACTCCACAAAGTCATGTCCATTGGCTGTAACCTCCTCTGGGCTGTCCTGGACTTGCCAAAAAATGCATTCCAATAACACAAATTCAGCAAAAAGAAAATATGTTTTTGCAAGGGGGCATGACATGAGGGTGAGAAACATCTCCCTGAGCCATGTGGAATGCTCATCCTTTGGGTGCAATGTTTTGGCGGGCTCCATCCAGTGAGATAAAGATTTAAGATTAGATGAGATTCCCTACAGTGTGGAAACAGGCCCTTCGGCCCAACAAGTCCACACCGCCCCTTGAAGCATCCCACCCAGACCCAACTCCCTATAATCCACACACCCCTGAACACTACAGGCAATTTAGCATGGCCCATCCACCTAGTCTGCCCATCTTTGGACTGTGGGAGGAAACCGGAGCACCCAGAGGAAACCCACGCAGACACGGGGAGAACGTGCAAACTCCACAAAGACAGTCGCCTGAGGCTGGAATTGAACCCGGGTTCCTGGCACTGAAAGGCTGCAGTGCTAACCACTGAGCTGCCCCAAATCACAGCAATCCCTGCCTTTAACCCACTGGGAGACCATAGCCGTGAGATCCCAAGCAGGTTGGCTTGCTGGTGGCATTCACTTCCCTGCAGTTGGGACAAGGCCTCTGACTTGTAGAAACTGGGGCAAGCCTGTGTTCCCCATCATGCAGTGGGGCAGCAGCAAGTATGCCCTTTGCTCACCAGCCAATTCAGCACCTACGACCTTTCCCCCCTTAGCATGTTCTACCAATTTCAACCAAGCATCAGAGCCGGTAAGTAGCCAGCACTGAACCTGATGCTGCCCAGGAACAGGTCATTTGTTCGAGGCCCAAAGGCAATGTGTTACCGCTCCCTGCACCACTATTAACTGGTTCACTTTCCCCACAGCAGCATCAATGAGATAGAGGGGAGGGGAGGCGGAGGGGGAGGAGGGACAGGCCTTGGTCAAAGTCCGGGTGACTCTTCCGTCCCTTTTCTTGTTTGAGAAAATTTGTTTGACTGAATCGAAGTCCTGAGGGGCTTGGCTGGTTTGTTGCAGAAAGAGTGCTTCGTCTGGTGGGAGAATGCAGAACTAGGGGTCATCGTTTAGAAACAAGGGACGTCCATTTAAAACAAGAGACGGGAAAAATATTATATCAGAGATAACGGGAACTGCAGAACACAGCAGGCCAAGCAGCACCAGAGGAGCACAAAAGCTGATGTTTCGAGCCTAGATTCTGATGAAGGGTCTAGGCCCGAAACATCAGTTTTTGTGCTCCTAAGATGCTGCTTGACCTGCTGTGTTCATCCAGCTCCACTTTGTTATCATGGGCAAAATATTTGCGCGTCTCAGAAACCTTGAAATCCCCTTCATCAAAAAAAGGACAGAATCTTCAAATATCTTGAATGCAGAGAGATTGCTGGTGATCGAGGCAGTGAAAGGTGATCAGGCTGGCGGTGGTGGGAGTTGGTTGGCTCCCACGGCCCTGCAGTTTGTTTTAAGAACGTAGCTGAGTGAATATTCAGTGACACGGGGTGACCCGCAGATAAAGAGGTTCGTGCTGGTAAGAGAATTCACAAAGCAGCAATTTGGGAATGATGGGGCTTGACTGTCGATGGTACACAGCTTTGCTTCTGTGTCCTCCTATAAGCTAATGTTTCGTTTCCCTCATGTTTTAAACTGTGGAATCTGTGTCTTTGCTGTCCAAAGAACTGAGATGTTGAAGGTCCTACAGAGAGGTTAACAAACGCTTTTGTGCTCCTAAGATGCTGCTTGGCCTGCTGTGTTCATCCAGCTCCACACTTTTGTTATCTCCAATTCTCCAGCATCTGCAGTTCTTATTATCCCTACAGAAAAGTTACCGAGTGGGCCAGCAACTTTGACTCAGCGGTAGCACCGTCATTTCTGAATGAGAAGGCTTTACCGACTAACCCCTCAGATTTGAGCACGGAATATAGGCTGGAAATGGTACCGGGGGTGGGGAAAGAATGGCTGCACAGGCAGAAACGGGCTGTTTAGTTCAGGGCCCGAATGCCGCTGGGGGGGTTGGTGGTGGTGGAGATAAAAGATTTCCACAGCCTTAACGACTGGAAAAGCAGCACATTTATTCCGGAGAACAAATGGGAGGCTCGCATTAGCAGGTGCACACCCTGAGAAGTGTACAATGGAAATCAAAGTACAGGTCCAGTTTTAAATGGCTTCCATCTCAGAGACATGTTTCAGTAGTTTTGTAATTGAGCACGCCTCAGATCGCATCCCTTATATTCCCCAGTGTTGATGCGTGATAGGTTTCCAGGATGTGGGTCATGACAGACTGGTTAAATACACATTCCACCAGCCCCGCCCCCGTAACAAGGCTGCATTAGCACTGTATCACTCCGTGTAACGCTGGCAGCAGGCAGATGCTGCTTGGCCTGCTGTGTTCATCCAGCTCCACACCTTGCTATCAAGAAATCTTGTTGATTTGAAGACTGCATGACAGAACGGGTACATTTCCACCCTCGGGGTGACCGTGTGTGTGCAGTTTGCACATTCGCTTCCTGCCTGCATGGGTTTCCCTCAGGTGTCCTCCCACAGTCCAAAGATGTGCGGGCTAGCCACAAGGAATGCAGGCTTACAGTGAATAGGGTAGCGGGTTGGATGCTCTTCGGCGGGTTGGTGTGGATTCAATGGGCCGAATGGCCTGCTTCCACACTGTCAGGATCCTTATGAGGGGGAGTAGGTTTTGAAGGAGGAAAATGAAATGTAGACAGGCACACAGCAGCAACAACACGCTGCATTTACATAGCGTCTTTAACTCCACAGAGCATCCCGCAGGAGCTTAGAAAACAGCACAAGGCGGTTACAGGGAAGCTGCGTCAGACAGGTACGTCCTAAGAGAAGGGCAGGGTTGGAGTGGGGGCATAGGAAAGGATTCGCGGAGGCTCAGGGCCATGCAAGTGAAAGCCAGCAGAGGTGGAGCAATTCACATCAAGTGTGCTGTCACGTCCTGAGGTGGGGGGGGGGAGAGAGCGCAGAGACAAAATTGAATGAAGCTGTCGACAATTATAGGAGTGCTTGACAGGGTAGAATGGGAGGGGATGCTTCCAGTGGCAGATGGAACTGATATCCTAGTGAAGAGATGGGGACACAAGAGAGAGAGCGAGAGAGTGTGTGGGTGCGACAAAGTGGAGTTATGGAAACATGTTATTTTTAAACACAGCAAGTTGAGATCAGAACCCTGTGCAATGAAATGGTGATGAAAGCTGTGAGGTTTCATACAGGCGACTCGATGAATAATTGATGCGTGGAAACATTTTGCAGGGATGGAGGGAGACAGCAGGGGCTGGGCACTGGCTGATGGGCAAAAAATGGGCCCCAACAGCCTCCAGGGCGGTGAGGGTTGACCATCTGGGTGTTCCTTCTGTGAGCAGAATATGTCTGTTAGCTGTCATCAACATTATTTTACCAAGCCCTTGCTAAAAGCAATCCTCACAGGCTCATGGCTACGAGTGAACAGTCAGGTTCAAACTCTGCAGCCAGTTCCATTGCCGCTCACGGTCCTACAAAAGTGACGGTGAGCAGAGTCAGGAATGTAGATAATGGGAACTGCAGATGCTGGAGAATCCAAGATAACAAAGTGTGAAGCTGGATGAACACAGCAGGCCAAGCAGCATCTCAGGAGCACAAGAGCTGACGTTTCAGGCCTAGACCCTTCATCAGCAAAGACAGTGACGAAACATCAGCATTTGTGCTCCTAAGATGCTGCTTGGTCTGCTGTGTTCATCCAGAGTCAGGAGCGTGCCTTGATGTGGCGCCTTTCACATCCTCCGGCGTGTAGGGCACGCGGCAACTGATCGGCGCACAGCAAGCGGAGCGAAAAGGACCAAACAATCCGCTGATTGTGACACGGAGACTGAAGGATGAATGCAGGCCCAGGACTCCTGGGACGCTTCTCAGAATTAGAGGCGCAGCTCACCCTTACTTGGGCAATCGGGGCGGGTAATAAACATTGGTGCCGCCAGCAATTATAAACAAACAGGAGTTTTGCTTTTCTCTTAAAAAAAAGTTCAGTCTGGCGTTGGCACCTGCATCCAACTTTTATAAACTGTCATGTCCTTCTCTCTGTGCTTTTTCCAGGGAATGTCAGTAACTATGGATCACGGGGAGGTGGTGACCTTGTGGTATCATCATTGGACTGTAAAGCCAGACTCTGGAGACCCAGCTTCAAAGCACACAGCTCGGAGGCCCCTCTCTCTGATGAAGGGTCTTGGCCCGAAACGACAGCTTTTGTGCTCCTGAGATGCTGCTTGGCCTGCTGTGTTCATCCAGCTCCACACTTTGATAACAAAGCACACAGCAGCTGGTAGAATTTGAAACCCATTTGTCAAAAATAAAATTGACATTCAGACTTTAAATGATGATCACTAAACTATTGTTGATTGTATGTGTGTGTGTGTGTGTTGGGGGGGGGGGGGGGGGGGGGGGGAAGGAAAAAAAAATCTACCAGGCTCAAAGTCCTTTAGGGAAGGAAATCTGCTCATCTGCACCTGGTCTGGCCTACACATGACTCCAGGCTCACCGCAATGTGGTCGACTTTCAAACTACCCTCTGGGGCAGATCGAGGGTCAGCATGGACTCGGAGGGCTGAACGGCCCGCTTCCGCAACCGAAGGGATTCTGTGTGTTACGAGAGGGCAAAGCTCCCTGCCCTGGTTCACCCCAACCGCTTTGCTGCATCACCACTGGCTAATTCTTCACTCCCACCCCAGAGTTCAAGGTCAAACCTCCGAGCCAGAGCAGAGTTTGCTGAGTGGGTGCAATATTGTGGGGGGCTTTGGGGACATGGGAACTAGATGGGTGACTGGGTGAGCTGGTATCTCTGTGCACAAAGGCAGATGGGGGCTTATTTATTTATGCACGCTGCACCCCCTTCGCATTCAGAAAACTCCTTTGCCATTACCAGAGCGAGCATGAGTAGCTCAAAGCTGACACAGCAGCTAATAAAAGGGTGGGGAACAGATGTCAGGCTTTGTGAAGCATCTCACTGTTTGATCACATTTATGGCCTTACCCACATGAGGCTGTAGCTTTACGGGACATTGAAAAGGCCACAATGGAGCACTGTGTACAATTCTGGTCACCCTGCTAGAGGAAGGACATTAATTAACTAGAAAGAGTGCAACAAAGGACGTTACGGAGACTGGAGGGTTTGAGTTATCAGGAGAGACTGGACAAACCGGGCTTTCATCCCCCACAGCGTTGGAGATTGAAGGGTGACTTTATTGATGTTCACAAAATCATTAGGGAGCATGACTAGTCAAAGTCATTGCCCCAGGGAAGGGGAGCCCAATACTGAAGGGCACAGGTTTAAGGTTGCGGTGGGGGGTGTTGGGGAAGATTTGAAACAGACCCAAGGGGACAAAATTTTCATGCAGAGGGTGCTGCGTATATGGAACAAGCTGTCCGAGGAAGTGGGTTCCATTACAACACTTAAACAGAAACACGGACAGGAACATGGATAGGAAAGATTTAGAGGGATATGGGCCAAATGGGACCAGTCCAATTTAGGAAAACTGGTCAGCAGGGACGGGTTGGGCCGAAGGCGTGCTTCCGCACAGTACAACTCTACGACATCACACAAGAGGTTGTGTTCAAAAACAGAAATTACCGGAGAAACTCAGCATATCCGGCAGCGTCTGTGGGGAGGTATACATAGTTAACATTTTGAATCCAGTATCACTCCTCTTCAGCTGAATTTCGAAGGATAAATCATATCAGACTCCATGTGTTAACTCTGTATTTGTTTTTCTCTCTCTCTGCACAGAGTTTCCCCAGCGCATTCTGTTTCTCTCAGGCCTCTGTGTGTTCACAGCCTCAGTCACTGTCATTAATCGCCAATATTTCTCTCTATCACAGCTCTCTGTGATGTGTGGTGACAGCAGGCCAGGTACCACTGAGCCAAAAATCCAGATCCTCCAAACATACTGTCTGCCTTTACGTCAGATCTCTAACATGCGCGGTATTTCGCTGTTTATGAAAGTGCTTGTCGTTGGCGCAGGCCTGACCCACTTCTTCAAAGACCCTATCTAATAACACGCATTCTACCGGATTATTAAAACTAGGCCGGATCCATCTGCAGCTGCACATTACAGGGCAGAAAGTTCATCTCCCAGTGCAAATCTGCAACCCAGCGGCCGCAGCCACCTTCCCAAAAGCTGAAAGTGTCAAAACTGGTTCTCAGAAACAAAAGCGAATGCCATCACGAGAGCACCGACACACACACAATTGCCTGGAAGCTTTCTCTTCAGCTTTAATGGAGCTCTGACAGTAATGAGAAGTATCAGAAAGTTCCGGAGCCTTTCGTTTACAGAAGGGACCGTTTCAAAGCCCAGTGCTATTTTACTAACTCACTGATCCAATTGCAAAACTGAAATGCTTGCTCAAAGCCATGGACATTTAAAAAAAAGAGAAGAGAAAGCAGGCATGGATTTGGAGGCATTGGCGCCTCCAAAGCCTTGGGCCTAGGAGCTAAAAGACCGGGCAATGATGGAGTGAGAGGACACAGCTAAAAAAAATCTTGCCAGTCCACGTACAGAAGGTAGTTTCCGTCCCTAAAAGAACATTAATGAACCAGATGGACTTTCTCAAAAAACTCATCAACGGTTTCACGGCTGTCATTGGATCGAATTGAAATTCCGCCATCTGCTGTGGCAGGAATCGAACCCAGGTCCCCAGAACATTACTTGGGTCTGTGGATTAACAGTCGAGTGATAACACCACCAGGCCATCGTCTACCCTGGCTTGTTTTTAAGTATGTTGGGACAGACTGAGGCCATGAGAAGGCACTACAAAAATGCAGCTTCTGTCTTTTATGTTGCCACGAGCTATCGACAAGGGCTGTAGCCTTCACTTGGATCTTGTCCCGATCTGTGGGACGTTTTCTTGGAAGCGCTTTGCTTCATCTTAATACAAGGGCCTTCACCACTCACCTTATTATAAAGGGGCGGGGGGGGGGAGGTGGGGTGGTGGTGGTGGTCCATTCCGATGCAAAAGCCCAGGTGTCAAAACAATTAAAGGTCGAGAGATCTGACAAGATCCCGTGCTTTTGTTTGTGAAGCCTTTCATGCAATGTGGACACCACTGGTGAGGCTTGCATTTCCTGCCCTTGAGCTGAGGGGCTCACAGGGCCATCGCAAGGGGCAGTTGAGAGTCAGCCATGGAGCCGAGGGTCTGGAGTCACACGGAGGCCAGACCAGGTAAAGATGGCAGCTTCCTTCCCTAAAGGCCGTTTGTGAACCCCGTGGGTCTTTTGCTTTCTTTTCTACTTTTTAAAAAAATGTCCATGGCTTTGAGCAAGCATTTCAGTTTCGCAATTGGATCAGTGAGTTAGTAAAATAGCACTGGGCTTTGAAACGGTCCCCCCTGTAAAAGCAAGGCTCCGGAACTTTCTGATACTTCTCATCACTGTCAGAGCTCCACTAAAGCTGAAGAGAAAGCTTCCAGGCAATTGTGTGTGTGTCGGTGCCCTCGTGATGGCATTTGCTTCCATTTCTGAGAACCAGTTTTGACACGTTCAGCTTCTGGCTGTGCCCACTGGGTTGCAGATGTGCAGTGGGAGATGAACCTTCTGTCCTGTAATGTGCAGCTGCAGATGGATCCGGCCTAGTTTTAATAATCTGGTAGAATGTCTGCGTGACATTAAAAAGGGTCTTTGGAGAAGTCGGTCAGGCCTGCGCCAACGACAACCATCGGGAATGGATCCGGGTCATCGTTAGTCCCTGAACTGCAGATTTTCTTTTCACTGAATTCAAGTTCCACCATCTACCACAGCAAGACTGTGAACCCAGGTTCCCCAGATTAACGGAATACCACTTGACCACTGCCTCCCCACAGTAAGGACGGCAGATTTCTTTCCCCAAAAACAAAAGGGTATTAGTGAGCAGCAGTCAATGCCAGTCTTGTGGAAGCCAATGTTTAACGTTCCACTCACCTCTGCGTGGCCTCCCGGGTTCAGGGTCTTGCTACACCGCACGCATCGGAGACAAGGACGGTGCCAATCCTTGCCCAGTGACGTCACCTTCTCAGCTGTATTAGGAACGGGGAGAGATAGAGCGCAAGAGAGAGAGAGAGAGAGAGAGAGGTTTAAAACACGTTCTTCCAGCTTCGTCCGCCATCTCAATCTCACACCTATATTAAAAAAAACAAAATGGCAGGCATCTGCCCACTTGGGGTGGGACAAGGGGTGTGGCACGGTGGCCTCCGTCCCCTCTGTCTGCCCAGAGGCCCCGCAAGCAGTGGCCCCCACGCTATTGTTCAAATGCATCCTTCAGCCCCCCCAACCCTCCCACCCTGCAGCACGGGCAACCAAGCAGCGTGCCCGCTTCACCGAATGCCCACTGGCAACTCACCAAAGTAGACCTTCTGGCCACACCTCGGGCACATGTTGGGTTCCCCGGCAAAGGTGGTCATGCTGGACGCTGAGAAAAGATCACAAGCAGCACATCATGTGGGATTGGAAACGTGCCCAGAGCATTAACCTATGCCTACAGGCATCAAAACAACTTACAGTCTGCCTCACGCCCAGCAAACAATGAAACCCAACGGTGCCAAAAAGCTCAAGAAACAGGCTTGGGGCCAAGACTGGTTGATCGCCTGCTTCATCTCTGCTTGCCTGTCGGAAGCCACGCAGACACAGAGCGGGGTTGGGGTGGGGAATGCACAAACTTCACACTACCCAGCGTCTCCAGGAGGGGCAAAACCTGGAGCTGCCCAGGATGGGAACGGGCAGTGGCAAATCAAACAGCTGAAGGTGGCCGCTTGGCCTTCGGCATCTGTGCTAACCCTCCTGATGAGTGATCGAGCCTCTCCCTCCCACCTCTCTGCACAGGAAGTAGGAGTAGGCCATTCAGCCCTTCCAGCCATTCAATACGATCCTTTATCTCACTGCCATATTCCCCCACTTTATCCTCACGCCCCTTGAGACTTTAAAATCTAAAATTAATTACCTGCTTCTTGAATATTGGCCTCCAGAGTCTTGTGTGGTAGGGAATTCCACAAGTTCATTTCCCTCTGAGTGAAGGTATCTTTCCTCGTCTCAGTCCTAAATAGTATATTTTGTATCCCGAGATTCTAGAGCATCCAGCCTGGGAAAACATCCTTCCTGTATCTAGTCCATCCGTTCCCATTAGAATCCTCTTGCATTTCAAACAGAGGCCCCTCTCGTCCATCTAAACTCTAGTGAATACAGGCCCAATCCAACTAAACTCCCCCATCCCTGCACCTTCGCCCCACCTCCCCCCCCCAACCCCCAGCCCTTCCGATATTTTGGAAAATGTAGAAGCAGGCACAGCAGAGGATGCGACCATCAGGAAACCAGCACGCACACCCTCACCTCACCATGGCCTCTTCCCCCACCAACCCCCTAGCTCTAGGTCCATATCCCTGGAGGTTACGAGAATTCAGGGGCTGATCCTGATGCATTTTAAATGGGTTGAAGGTTCCTGCCTTGACTCCCCCATTCAGGCAATGAAACCTGGCTCCCTCTGTGGGGTGGGGCAGTGGTGGTTTGGCAATTCCATTCACTGGCTCCATCTACGCTTCCCGCTGCCTCAGAAAAGCAGCCAACATTATCGTAGACCCCTCCCACCCCTGGCTATAACCTCTGCCTCTACAAAAGTTTGAAAACATGGACCGACAGATTCAAGAACAACTTCTTCTGCACTCAAAGATAGCAAGAACTGCAGATACTAGAGAATCTGAGACAGCATGGTGTGGGGGCTGGAGGAGCGCAGCGGGCCAGGTGGCATCAGAGGGCAGGAAAGCTGACTTTTCAGGTCGGGACCCTTCTCCAGAAACGCTGAAGAAATTTCTGAAGGGTCCTGACCCGAAAAGTCAGCTTTCCTGCACGTCTGATGCTGTCTGGCCTTTTGTGCTCCTCCAGCTCCACACCGTGTTATCTCCTCTTCTGCACCGTTATCAGACCTCTCACATATTAGATTAGAGATCTTTCTCGTTACCTTCTCTGTAGCTGTAACACTATATTCTGTTCTATTACTCCGATGCACATACACAAGGCATGATTTACCTCGATAGTCAGTAAAACAATACTTTTCATTATTGTCACGTGTACCGAGATACAATGAATCAAATATATAGTTTATTCACTCTCTCCCTAACTCTTCTAACAATCACCTCAAGCGTGCCATCCATTTTCTGTCTCTCTCTCACTCACACACACAGGCACGGTTGAGGATGGCAGATTTCCTTCCCTACAGCACCAGCGAAACCATTTTCGCAACAATTAAGGAACAGCTGGCATTTCCGTCTCAAGCTGCAGTAGGATCTGAGGTAAGTCGGACTGGTGGTGGTGGGGGGGGGGGGGGGGGGGGTCCAGATTTCTCGTTTCGTGACATCACCCCTATACGCCCCTGCCTGACATAACTGCTGACTCCCTACGACCATGAACTGCAGCTCTTCCCCTGCGTGATACATGCTTCATCACCGTCCTGGGTTTCCACAGCAACTCTCAGACTCCGAGCATAAAGTCAATCGTGGAAACAAAGGGACGTGGAGACGACGAGGTGGCCCGGAGGACTGCTGTGCCCTCGAATGTGTAACTGGGGCTTTGGCAGCATTCACGATTCACTACGGAGTCAGAGAGATGAAAATACAGGCGACTGCTTGGGTTACACAAGAAGGTTATGACAGGGAGGACAGGCTCAAGCACTGGAAACACTGAGACAACTGCTGAATGGAAGTGGGGGGGGCGGGGGTAAGAGCGAAAGAGACAGCACGGGTGGGAGAGCACGAGAGATGGGGAGGGGAGGCAGTGAGGAAGGAGAGGGCGAGAGAGACAGGGGCGGGTGAAGAAGGAGAGATGGGGTGAGGAGGAGGAGGAAGAGGAAAGGGTGGAAGAGACGGGTGGGGTGAGGAGAGAGAGAGAGAGAGAGAGAGAGTGAAAGTGTGTGTAGTGGGGGGAGGGGGAGCGAAAGAGACAGCGCATGAGATGGGACGACAGAGATCGACACAAGCCTTCACCAGCCTTGGTACTGCTGTGAGGCAGAAACCCCACTGATTGTATTAACCCAAACTCAACAAAGGGAATGACTGACAGTTTAGAGTCACAAGCGTAAATATCTGAAGAGACTTGCATTCAGAAAGCGACCTCAGGATATCCCAAAGCGTACCACAATAAACAAAGTGCCTCTGGAGCACGGGAAATGCAAAAATCAATTTATGTGACATGATAATGATCAGACAATCTTATACCGATTGAGAGGGGGATATTGGTACAGGAGCTCAGACAGTCAGATTACCCATGTGTCATGCCATGTGTCTGTTGACGAGAACACTCAGTGTCACTTCTTATCTGAAAAAAAATGTCCCTTCAACAGCACAGCACTCCCTTGGGCCGAGCTGGGAGACGCCGGGCCGCGCTGCCTCGGGCCAAGCTGGGAGACGCCGGGCCGCACACCGGGGTCCAGAGGCCTTGAACCTCTTACCTTTGCTGGGACCCTTGGGAGGGGCTGCAGTTTTCGGAGCAACTGCCTTGGGGGCTTGACTCTCGGGGGCCACGCTCAAGGGCGGGGTGTTGGAGGCTGGCGGGGGCTGGTCGTAGACATAGGAGCCGAATCCTCCGATGTTCACACCTGAAAACGAGAGAGGTAGGAGCGTGGAAGCGTGAGGCAGCATGAGTGGAACCCCCACCAAAAATGTAAAGTTACAGTCCTTCTCGAAAACATTCAACATGCTGGCCTCGACTTCCTTCTGTGGCAGACCACTCTCCTGGCGCAGAAATGAGTGGCAGCTGGTCTAACACACCAATCTCCACGTAACACGCACAAACGTTGCTATCAACTATCTCCTCTTTCCCCTCAAAGAACCATGGAATGGGCTCACAGTTTGGAAGATTATCAGACCCTAAAGGGTTTGAGTTATGGTCCTATTCTGGATAAGCTGTGACTTCTTCCCCTGGAGCACAGGAGTATAAAGGGGTGGCCTTATAGAGCTGTACAGCGTCGTGAGAGACATGGATAGGATGAACAGCAAAGGGCTTTTCCCCAGGGTAGGGGAGTCCAGAATCAGACAGTATTGGTTTAAGGCGAGAGGGGAAAGATTGAAAAGGGACCTGAGGGGCAACATTTTCGCAACGAGTGTGGCGTGTGTACGGAATGAGCTGCCAAAGGAAGTGGCAGACCGGAGGTAGAGTTACAACATTTAAAAGACATTTGTACAGGTACATAGATAATGGGAACTGCAGATGCTGGAGATTCCAAGATAATAAAATGTGAGGCTGGATGAACACAGCAGGCCAAGCAGCATCTCAGGAGCACAAAAGCTGACGTTTCGGGCCTAGACCCTTCATCAGAGAGCCTTCATCTGATGAAGGGTCTAGGCCCGAAACGTCAGCTTTTGTGCTCCTGAGATGCTGCTTGGCCTGCTGTGTTCACCCAGCCTCACATTTTATTATCTTGTACAGGTACATAGATAGGAAGGGTTTAGAGAAATACGAGCCACACGATGGTAAATGGGACTAGTTTGGTTTGGGAAAAGCTGGTTGGCACAGACATGATGGGCCGAAGGGTCTGTTTCCACGTTGTATGAATCTATGACCCAGGTATTTCAAACATAAACCCATTTGATGAGAGTAGACCGAGCATTCCGTCTGGTGGGAGAGTCCCCAACATTAGGAACAGGAGGTAGACTATTTATGGATGGTGTCAGGATGGAGATTCGTGGAGGTTCTGGTCACATGCCTTGCCCCCCCACCTGCTAGCTCTACCCTCTCCCAAAAAGACTGAGTGGAAAAGCTTAAAAAAAAAGCCTCATGACCCAGTTGAATGTTGCTTGACTCTCAATCTGTGCTTCGCACCCCCCCCAAACCCATTTATATCCAATAAAGAGAAACACTCAGAAATACAACCAAATAAATTTTTTTGCTTCTTGGTGCTCCTGTGATTTTTTTAAAAAATAATTCACTTTGCTGGCTAGGCAGCATTTATTTCCCATCCCTAATTGCCTAGAAGGCAGTTAAGAGTCAACCACACTGCTGTGGGTCTGGAGTCACATATAGACCTGACCAGGTAAAGATGGCAGCATCCTTCCCCAAAGGATATTAGTGAACCAGATGGGTCTTTCCCGACAATTGGCAATGGATTCATGGCCATCATTAGACACTTAATTCCAGATATTTATTGAAATTCCAATGCCACCATCTACCGTGGTAGGATTTGAACCCAGGTCAGAGTCTCAGATTAACTGTCCAGCAATAATATCACTAGGCCATCGCCTCCCGTCTTTGCAGAGTTGGCATTCGGCACAGTCCCAGAGACTGAGAGTCATATCTTGGAGACTCCAGGCCAGTGCTGGGGAGTTGGTAACCCTGCCTCGGGAAGAGAAACCTCACGCAAAGCAAAGCTAAAAATCAGGAACGCTCTCCCACCAGGTGCCGGGGCCAACTGGAGTTCTCAGCATCGAGGTTCACAGATTTTTGTTTTACCATCATCGGACGTGAGAGCAGAATTAGGCCATTCAGCCCACTGAGGCTGCTCCGCCATCCGTTGTGATCATGGGTGATCTGATAACCCTCAACTCTACTGTCCTGCTTTTCCCCACATTCCCTGACTGATTAAAGATCTGTCTCTCTGAGTCTTGAATATACTTAATGACCTTGTCTCAACAGCCCTGTGTGGCAAAGATTTCCAGATTCACTTTATATCAGAGAGAAATAAAATTCAGTAAGGTTGTCTCTTATTCTTCTAAACTTCAATAAGTACAGGGCCAACTTGGTCAACCTCTCCTCAGAAGAGGGTCCCTCCAAACCCAGCATCAGCTAAGTGAACCTTCTCTAGGCTGCCTCCAATGCCAGTGCATCTTTCCTTGGAATAAAGGGGCCCAAAACTCTTCACAGTTTTCCATTTGGAGGTCTGACTAGTGTCTGTATAGTTTTTAGCAAAACCTCCCTACTTTTACACTCTATTCCAAGACCAACATTCCATTTGGTTCCTGTTACCCACTGAACTTGGAAAATAGTTTTTTTTTGATTCACGCATGAGGAGCCCACATTCTTCTGTTCTGTAGCTTTCTGCAGTCTTTCTCCACTGGAATGATACTCAGCCGCTCTTCCTGCCAAAGTGCAAAACCTCACATTTTTCCCCACATTATATTCTAACTGCCGGGGTTTTACCCACTTACTTAACCTGCCTACATCCACCTGTAGACTGTAACTTGGCTTTACAACATTCACTTACCTCATTCAAGTCATTAATGTGTGTCGTAAATATCACTGGCCCAGCATTCTTCCTTACAGAACTTCACTAGCTACAGGTTTCCATCCTGAAAATGCCCCCTTTCATCCCAACTCTGTCTTCTGTCAGTTAGCATCTGTCCAAGCCAATATATTGCCTCCAAAACCATGGGCTCTTGTTTTATGAAGCAGCCCAATGTGTGATGCATTATGAAAATCAAAACATAGTACATCCACTGCTTCCCCCTTATCTATCCTGCTTTTTAACATCTTTAAAGAACACTTAAAAAAAAACCATCAGGCATGTTTTCCCCGTCATGAAACCATGCAGAGTCTACGCAATTATATTATGCATTTCTAAATGCTCTGCTATCACATTCTTTGTAATAGACTCTAGCATTTCCCCAATGACACATGTTTAAGCTAACTGGCCTATAGTTACCTGTGGGTTTTTTTTTGTCGCCCTCACTTGTTCAATAAGTGATAGTTTTCCGTTCTTTTGGGATTTTTTTCAGAATCTAAAGGAGTCTTGGAAGTCGCATTCACTAAATTCTGTTGCTATTTCTTTGGATATCCTGATGCATCTCATCAAGTTCAGAGGACCTCACTTTGTCTTGTCTAGTCTTTACTGTTTTATGTCTTTTGCTAAGCTTTACCTGGCTTCTAGGAGAATGCATTCACTCTCACCTTTAGGGCCAAACAGTGTGGCGTAGCAGGGTTTGTGGCAGTATGGTTTATCGTCATGCTGTGGAACAGGGAAGAGAGAGACCCACAGTTAGTGCCACATCATACAAATTAAGTAAGACCCATTCGCATTGTAGAAAACTGCAATAAATTTGGCAAAAGACAAAATAAACCCGACTGTGGTGTAAACGCAAGAAATTTAGGCAGTAAGCATTCGGCCAGTGCACAGCCTGGCAGGACTACATTAACATCATCCAGTGTTTCAGTTTTGGCATTGATCATGTACCGGTTACACATCCCAGTGACAGGGTTCTATCTCCCCCCCCAACACCCCGCCACACCCCCCATCAGAAACTCCTCCACAGCAAACAGCAACTTCAGAAGTTTGCAGGACGTCTCAAACTTCCAAACACTTCCCCCTAAAATCCCTTCAAATGCAGCAATTTTAGAGGTTCAGAGGCTTTTCCAGATCGTGGTCTGGCAAGATCTCTCTCCTGGTTAATGTTTTTCTCCTACCCCTCTCCTTTCTCCGACTATTTCTTGAATCTTATACACTTAATGGTAAAGATCCTGGGTACTGTTGCCCAACAAAGAGACCTTGGAGATCACAGTTCCCTGAAGGTGTAGTAGTCAGGCTGTGTTTGCCTTCACCAGTCAGTCCACTGAGTATAGGAGTTGGGAGGTCATGCTACAGCTGTACATTTGTTAGGCCACTTTTGGAAAACTATTCAGTTCTGGTCTCCCTGCTATAGGAAAAATGTTGTTAAATTCCAAATATTTCAGCAAAGATTTACAAGGATGTAGCTAGGGTTGGAGTGTTTGAGCTGCAGGGAGAGGCTCAATAGCCTGGAGCTATTTTCCCTGGAGCATTGGAGGCTGCGGGGGTGACGTTACAGAGGCTTATAAAATTATGAGGAGCTTGGGTAGGATAAATAGACAAGGTCTTTTCCCCAGGATAGGGGGATCCAAAACTAGAGGGGGAAAGTGAGAGGGGGGAAAAAAGATTTAAAAGGACTCAAGGGGCTACTTTTTCACACAGAGGGTGACACGTCTATGGATTGAACTGCCAGAGGAAGTGATGGAGGCTGGTACAGTTGTGACATTTATAAGGCATCTGGATGGGTATACGAATAAGAAGGGTTTAGAGGAATATGGGATATCTGGTTGAGTTGGACCAAAGGGTCTATTTCTGTGCAGTACAACTCCAAGACACAAATCTCCTTTTATAAGTTATTGCCAGCAATGTCCATTCCAGATCACAACTGGTTGCATGCAAAGGAAAATGATTTGTGCCTTCTGTAACAAAAAAATTCTTCTCCCTGATCTTTGGGTTGGTTTACCAATTATCTTAAACCCATTGCTGCAGGTTATCAAACCTCCTGCTACAGGACACAGCTCTCTCTTGTTTGGTCTGTTTGGAGGAGTCTCCAATTTTTGGCTGGCTCCATCGAATCTGCCATGACTAATTTTGACTCCGAGGATAACATTCCTGGCTGCTCTGGTGCTACTCAAACGCAACTCTTTTCTACTTCCCGTCTCATCCTCGCAAATCCTTTTGTGCCGGGAAAGGAGGTGTGAAGTCGAATCTTTTTGTCGGGATTCAAATACAAGAAAACCGAATCCAGAAAAGAACGAACCAGTGATGCATCGCTAGATTCCGGATATCACGGAGATAACGGTCGTAGCGAATGGTCTGAATTCAAACCACACAAGTGCATTGTCTGGTCAAGATGTTACCATAGCCATCTCCAAGGTGCTCCGTTCTTGCGCTTTATTTATAAGTCCTTTCTAAAATTTCCTTTCCTGCATTTGCATCCTGATGAGGGCACGATGACCAAAAGCTTCAACATTACGTCTCCTTTTAGGAATGTTTACTTCCGGTAAACTCTCAACATCCTTCCTGAAGTACAATTACCACCTTCCCACTGAGACGTAACTGGTGATTTATGAAGGATTAACATGATTTCCTCGCTTCCACGAGTAAAGCCAAGGTGCCCGGGTCCAGGATACAGCAGACCCATCTGCTTCTCTGTAGACTGTAACCTTGAAACAACAGTTGGTGGAACTAGAGACTACATTCCCTTACGTGCCGTGTTTTTGTGTGTGGTGTGACCCAATTAAAAATGGACAAGAGTAAATGCCTGTGGATTACCGTACAACTGTGTTGACCATCCAACCATGACATTAATTTCTGGAGTCACTTAATCACACATTATGACCAACTCTGCGGTGCAGACACTTACAAAACATTCAGTCCCTTTAATCTCTTTTCCCATTTTGTTGTTTGCAGCTGTCAACACTATCCCTTTCACCCATTAGATTCCTTGTGTTTTTTTTTCCCCTTTGGTTTTAATTCATTCAAACCCCCTGCTGGAGGACACAGCTTCATTCATAGGAATCCCCAGATATTACAGCTGCGCTGGAGACTTTAAGAATGCGGTTTCATGGAGTCATACAGCATAGAAACAGACCCTTCAGTCCAACCAGTCCATGCTGACCATAATCCCAAACAAACCTATCCCACCTGCCTGCTCCTGGCCCATATCCCACCATACCTATCCTATTCCCGGCCTTATCCAAGTGACCTTTAAACGATGTAACTGTACCCCCATCCACCACTTCCTCTAGAAGTTCATTCCACATACAAACCACTATCTAGAAGAAAAGGTGTCTCGTCTTTCTTTTTAAAATCCTTCTCACCCTAAAAATGCACTCCCTAGTTGAAATTCCCCACCCTTGGGAATACACCCACTATTCACCTTATCCATATCCGTCATGATTTTATAAAATTCTGAGGTTACCCTTTACCTCCTAAGCTCTGGAGAAAAAAGTCCCAGCATACCCAGCCTAATTTAAACCTTCCATACCCAGCAACATTCTGGTACATCTTTTCTGAAGCCTCTCCGGCTTAATAATATTCCTCCTACAATGTTATGCCCAGAACCGAACACAGTATTCCAGAAGAGGTCTCACCAACGTCCTGTACAAACTCAACTTGACGTCCCAACTCCTGCACTCAAAGGTCTGAACAATGCAGGGAAGCATGCTAAATACCTCCTTAACCACCCTGTCTGTATGTGACGCAACTTCAAAGAAGTATGTACCTGAACCCCTAGGTCTCTCTGTTCTATTACAGTGCACAAGGCACTATTCTCAATCATACAAGTCCTCACCTTGTCTGTTTTACCAAAATGCAATGCCTTGTGTTCGTCCAAATTAAACTCCACTGCACCTTTGCACAAAACCTTTGGGTGGACCTCAGTCCCCTCACTGTGCGGTTTGGTCCCTTCAGTTAGTTGAAGACAGTGTCCTTACTTGGGAAGGGCTGTAGTTTGTATTGGAGGCAGTTCACTAGATTGATTCAAGAGATGAGGGGCCTTATCTTGTGAGGAGATTGAGGCCCGCACTGTCTGGTGTTTAGAGAGGGGATCTAATTTAGGTGTACAAGATGCCAATGGGGATGGGCAAAAGTAGAGGTGCAGAGGATGTTTCCTCATGCGGGGCAATTTAGGAGTGATCATTGTTTTCGGATAAGGCTCGGTAGATTTAAAACAGGGAAGAGGAGGAATTACTTCTCTCAAAAGAGGCGTGAGTCTGTGAAATTCGCTTGCCCAGAGTGTGGTGGATGCTGGTACATTCAAATAAATTTGAAGAGGAGACGGATTTTTAAATCAGCGATGGGTTGATGGGGAGCAGGCGGGAAAGTGGAGTCGAGTCCAAGGGGAGATCAGCCAGGAGCGCAATAAATGGCAGAGCGGGCCAGCGATGCCCTGAGTGGCCTACTGTTGCTCCTAAATCTTATCTCGTTGTGATATTGAAACTAAAGAGGTGTGGAAGTGGACCATGTGACTAATTGCCACCTTAAAGCATTGTCAAGAAGCTGGACACCCTCTAGGACAAAGGAGCCCACTTGACTGGCACCACATCCACTCTTCCCACCACCAACACTTAGTAGCAACACTGCATACTGTCTGCAAGATGCACTGCAGAAGCTCACCGAGGTTATGGGGATAAGGCAGGGAAGTGGAGCCAAGGTTTATCAGATCAGCCGCGAGGGGTGGAGCACACCCGACGGGCTGAGTGGCCTAATTCTGCTCCCACGACCGTTGGCTTAAGCCTGCAGGCCCAGCTGCAGTTAAACAGATTAGCCCCCAGCCCAAACGCTGCAAAGTGAGACCCCAGGAAATGCCGAAACCAACAATATCACGGTTAAGACTGGAAACAGATGCCTTCCATCACGGAGCACTCGCTCTCCGTGCGGTTTGCGTCCCTGAAGATCCCGGGGATTCGCTCCGTTTATGGTCAGTGACAGCAGTGAGACAGCTAGCTGGGGGGAGGGGTGGAGGCATCTCGAACAAGCAGCTGCCAGTGGACCGATGACACTCAGCCGAGAGGGGGAGGCGACAGCTGTTGAGGCTATCAACCAATCCTCACGCAGTGTAGATCAGATCACGGCAGATCACGTTCAGCGGCGCGGACTGGAAGCTGCCGTGTGTCGGGCAGGGCCACAGGCTGCTGGGCTGTTGGAGGGAGCGCCAATACGGGTCATTACCTCAGCATGGGGTGGAAGCACCACCAACCAGATGGGACAGGACCAACAAGGGAGGGAGAGTTTTAAAACAAAAAGGCAAAAAAGTGAACAGGCAGAGAGAGAAAGCTTAAAACGACACTTCTGAAAGGGGCCAAGAGGTTTCCTAATGAAACACTGTCGCACATACACACACAGCATCTAGGTAGAGGAGCGGAGGTGGGAGGTTAGCTGGTGATCGTAGGGCTGAATGGCAGAGCAAGTTCGGGAGAGACAGGTCTATTCCACCTGACACCTTACAGACAGGTCTACTGCTCCATCTGTTAGGTATCCATCATTTACACTCCCCACAAACCTCCTGCTACCACCCACTCAGTGTATCCTCCTGTACCTTCCCCACCCCACCAAGTCTTTGACCATTAACAAATCATTACTTGTCTCAGAGTTCTTCTTTTTACTGAAGTATGTTTTTGCTGAGCATTGTGAAACATCAGCTTAAATTCCTGCCACTGCTCACCCACTGACTTTCTCTTTACGTCTATTTTCCCAGCCCAGCTATAGAACATAGAACATTACAGCACAGCATACAGGTCCTTCGGCCCTCGATGTTGCGCCGATCTGTGAAGCCAATCTGAAGCCCATCTAACCTACACTATTCCATTATCATCCATATGTTTATCCAATGATCATTTAAATTTAAACAAGTTTTGCTTCGGTCCTTATGTCACTGTGCTTATTTAATTTGATAACACTGGCTTAAGGCTCTCCCTTGAACTGAATTTGAAATTCCACCATGTTGTGATCACTATGTCCTACAGAATCCTTAACTCCAGGATTTCTTGTTAATCCTACCTCATTGCACATTAGTAAATGCAAAGAGAGTCTTTTCCCAGGCAGGTTACTCTAATGTGCTGCTCAAAGAAACAATCCCTGATGCACTCTACAAATTGTCTTCCATGTTGCCCTTGCCTATCTGACTGGTCTAGTCAATATACAGATTCGGATCATGCATGACAATTGCAGAGCCTTCTTTGCACGCCTCAATTATTTCCCGACTTACACTTTGTCTTACAGTAATGACTTTACTCGTGATTTCTTTCACCGGCTATTCCTTATTTCCACATCACCATCTGTTGTACCCAATCACTACTCATCGCTGCGCTGATACTATCACTATGATGCTGTTCACTATGAGAGCTACCCCACCTCCACTTTGTCTATTCTTCTGGTAGGTTGAACACTCTGGAAAATTGAGGTCCCACTCTTGGTCATCTTGTGGCCACGGCTCTGTCCTAGTTATCGCATCACGTTCATTTATTTCTATTTGCTCTGTGAACTCGTTTGCCTTGCTACAAATGCTGCATCTAATCAGATAAAAATCCTTAAAAGCTTGGTCTTTGTCTCATTATTCCTCTCTCTTTTACTTTTGTACTTTTCTGTGTATATTTCCTACCCGTTCCTGCCACACTGATCATTGCCTCTTCACTACCCTACACCTCTGTTCTCTCATTTCTTGATTTTTTTTTCAAAAGCTCCCCTTTAGTTGAACACTTTTCCCCCACCCCAATTGGTTTTAAAGGCCTTGACTACAAACCGAGTTAAAGGATTTATAGAGTCATACAGCGCGGAACAGACCCTTCGACCCAACTCGTCCATGCTGATCGGGTTTCCCAAACTGAACTAGTCCCGTTTGCCTGCATTCACCCTCTAAACCATTCCTCTGGACCTGTCCAAAATGTCTTTTAAACGTTGGAACTGTACCAGCCTCTTCTGGCAGCTCATTCCATACAGGTATCACCCTTGGTGTGAAAGAAGTTGCCCCTCAGGGCTCTTTTAAATCTTTCCCCTCTCACCTTAAAGCTATGCCCTCTGGCTTTGGACTCCCCCCTCCCACCCTGGGGAAAGACCTTTGCTACTCACCTTATCTATGCCCCTCGTGATTTTACAAGCCATCCTGATGGAACAGTAATCTCTTTCCCCAGTATTTATGCCAGTGTCCCTTGATTTGGAGCCCATTTCTCCCAAACCAATCCTCTGAGCCACGCATTACTTCTGATCTTATTTGCTCTGTGCCAGTTTTCATGTGGTAGTAATCCAGAGATTACTTCCATGGCTCTGCTTTTTTTTAAAAAAAAACTTAGCCCCGAGCTGCTCGCAATCCCTCAGCAGAACCTTTCTTCCCCCCAGTTCTATTTCTATCTTTGGCATCTACGTCGACCAAGACAGGTCCACATACCTCTCCAACTCCAAGTTCCCCACCAGTGTAGGAACAATGGCCTGAACGAGGGCAACTGGGCCTTCAGTACTCTTTCCTCGCTACTGTTAAGGAGGCAGCTCACTGAAGGAGGTGAGTGAACCAGTGGATTTTCTTTTTGACAACAGACAAGGGTGTCACGGGTTATCGTCACTAACACCAGGTTTCGATTCTCAGTTGAATTTAAAGCCCTGCTGGCCTTAGACCGGGCCTTTGTATTAGCAGCTCAGAAAAACTGCTTCCCTTTATCTACTGAGAAGACAATAAGTTGTTCCTATCTCAGAGCACGCCTCCCGTGTTAAATTCTCCCTCTCTCTGAGATGATGGCTCAGCCCATTAATTTCTCCAGCTCCCTTTAGACAAAATCAATCAATGCCTCAGGGGTTTGCTAGTGGCGAGGTTGACGTCATCCTGCATTCGTTTTAAAAGTGTCGCTGAAGTATGTTGCTTACGGTGGAGGAGATGGGGCCTGAGATGGGGTGGAGGCCCATCGGAAGCGGCTTTTCCAGAGGATTCTGCCAGGGAGTCCTGTTTGGTCTAGATGTGGTGCCTGCTGCAGTGCCTGAATATACGAGCCCTACACAATGGCAGTAATTTGAAAACGATAACAGGAGGCTATTCAGCCCTTTCAGCCTGATCTATCACTCAATCAGTCATATAGCACAGAAACAGACCCCTTTGGCCCAACTCATCCAGGCTGACCAAGTTCCCCAAACTAAACCAGTTCCACCCACCTGTATTTGGCCAGGTCCCTCTAAACTTTTATATCCATGTACCTGTCTAAACGGCTTTTGAATTTTGTAACGTGCATCTACCACTTCCTCTGGCAGTTCGTTCACATATGAACCATCCTGTGCACGAAAATGTTGTCCCTCAGGTCTCTCTTAAATCCTTCTCTGCTCACCTTAAACCTATGCCACTTTAGTTCTGAGCTCCCCGACTGTGTTTCAATGCTATATGATGATGACTTACTGAATGAAAGATCGAAGGGCCAAATGTCCTCCACTTGTCCCGTTTTTCAAATGAAAGGTCTTGAAGGAAAAGACCTTATGTCTGCCTCTCATAATTGCATAAACGTCTACAGGGTCAACGTCCTACACTCCAGCTCTATTCAGCCTCTCCCTGTAACTCAAAACCTCCAGTCCTAGCAACATCCTTTTCTCAACCCGCTACAGTTTAATAATGTCGTTCCCATAGCAAGGCATGATTCTCTAGCTTGACTTCACTTCCCTGCATCATCCCCCGCACCCTTAAAAGGGGGAGGGGGGTGGGGGGAACTGGCACAGTGGACTAGTTAACCCAGAACCCCAGGCTAATGCTCCTGCGACACTGGTTCAAATCCCAACCACTGCAAATGACAATACAACTGAATTCAATTTTAAAATTTAAAAAAAAAGGCCTTTCAAAAAGTAGCAACTAAGTAATGACTGTCATTTAGAACCCATATGGTTCACTAACGCCCTTAATTGAGTTGACCTACATGTCACTCACTCCAGGCCCTCAGCGGAGTGACTGACTCTCAACAGCCCTCTCAACAACTAGGGTTTGGCAACTTTTCCCCAGGGCAGGATTGACTGCCACGAGGGGTCATAGTTCTAAGGTGTTAGGAGGAAGGTATAGCAGAGACGTCAGAGGGAGGTTCTTCACCCAGAGAGTTGTGAGCGCATGGAATACTTTGCCAGTGGAAGTCGTGGAAGCAGAGTCATTAGTGACATTTAAGCGACTGCTGGACATGCACATGGACAGCAGTGAATTGAGGGGAGTGTAGGTTAGGTTACTTTATTTTGGGATGAGGATTATTCCACGGCACAACATCGTGGGCCGAAGGGCCTGTACTGTGCTGTACTTTTCTATGTTCTATGTTCTAAATGCTGGGCCTCCATCCTGTGAACAAATAAAATAATTGTTATGTTTCTGCAAGTCTGCCACTTTCTATTTTGAGTATTCCCAAAGACTGAGCATGCGCGGCTCTCTGCAGTAGAGAACTATGAAGATGCATCCACACACCAGGCCCAAATAAAAAACAAATTTCACTGCAAGGAAACTTTTGTTGGACCGTAACCACAGAACTTTCTGAATTCTTCAGAGTAATTCCGACAATATGTTGAAGAATGAATTGTTACAGATGATTGAGAAAAGGGCCAGAGGTGAGATGGATCTTTCTAGCCATCCCACACACGCAGTGAGCAATTGTGATCTCTTATTCCCCTGACTAACACAGACACAATTGTAATTTCCAAAAAAAAACAAAGTAGGGATTGAGTAAATACCGGAAGAGGAGGAACATATGTAGGGGGCTAGAGAAACAGCAGGGGAAGAGAGGGGAGTTGGATAGCTGTATCGAAGAGCTGGCTTCAGTACCACGGTCCAAGTGCTATCTCTCTGAACTGAACTGTTGTGCGATCATTTGTGTGTATTTTTAACCACAAAATTGGCTGCAATCTATTATTCCACTAGTCCTTTTGGGCTAGGTGTAAGTTTTGGCAACTTGGATCACGATACACTAATATCCCTGCTCGGTCACACAGACGACACTCGTACTCACACAGAGACGCACTTAAACACAGACACAGACAGTTACATATACACACTCATTCACTCACACAGGCAACACCAATATATACACATATACACACACACACACACACACACACACACACACACACGCATAAACACACCTATGTACACACAGCACCCTTGCAACCAGTTCCCTTACTCCGAAGCCACAATTCCACCCTCATGTTTCCATAGCTCTGTGATCCTACCACCGGCTAATTCAAGCTAGTTTAACAAAGTCACAGAAACAGCAGGTTGCAAACTCCACTTTCACCACTTCCCAAAGAAACATGGGGATGTGGATAGGGTGTAGTCACTCTTGACAGGCTAGTCCCTCTGAGTACAGCAGCCTGAGCACATGCTCCTCGGTGAGGATGGTTACTGCTGCATATATCAGTCACATGGCTGGCACGGGGTGTGTGTGTGCCTGTCTGTACGTACGTGTGTTTCACAGCCCAGCCTGACTCAGGGATGCGCAAATGGGACACAACAGAGACATTACAGTGCCACTCAGTGGTTAGTACTGCAGCCTCACAGCACCAGGGACCCAGGTTCAATTCCACTCTCAGGCTGCTGTCTGTGCGGAGTTTGCACATTCTCCCTGTGTCTGCATGAGTTTCCTGCAGGTGCTCCGGTTTCCTCCCACAGTCCAAAAGATGTGCAGGGTAGGTGGGCTGGCCATGCTAAATTGCCCATAGAGTTCAGGAGGTGTAGATTAGGGGGATGGGTCTGGGTGGGATGCTCGGAGGGTCGGTGTGGATTTGTTGGGGCCAAAGGGCCTGTTTCCACACTGTTGGGATTGTATGAGATGAGCAGAGCTGAACAAAGTTGCATCCCGATGGTAAACCATTTGCCAGTTATCAGCAGAGGAAGGCTGACACGATGTGATAGAACAGTTATAACACAGAAAGAGAGGATTCAACCCAACCAACAGGTGCTAGCTCTCTAACAGCCATAACGTCGCCCCACGTTGTGGTTTCCGTGGCTCTAAAAATACTGCCCTATTGTTCCTCGTTCCAATACGACAGTGTGTTTCAGATCCTAACCACTCGCTGCACGTGTATTTTTTTCTTGGTGGAGCCAATGCTTCTTTCACCAATTCCTTTATATCAGTGTCCCTCTCATTCTTAACCCTCCCATCAAATGGGACCAGTCTCTCCCTGCTTACTCCAGGGTCCGGAACCCTCCTGGTTTTGAGCAGCTCAAACAGATCACTGGAACAACACAGTCCTCTGGGAGAAGGACAATCCCAACCTCTTCAATAGATTCCTCGCCCCTGAGACTAGTCTTGTGGATCTTTTCCACACTTGCACCTCAAGTGCTTCCTCAAGTTTGGCTGTGAAACTCCAGCTGAGGAGTTGGGGGGGGGGGGGGGGTGGTCACTGTTTCCTACAGAATGGCCAGGCTGTGCTTGCTCCAGTATCATACTCTCCCGTGAATAAAACTGAGCGCACTGCCTGCTTCATTAACCGCGCTCTCACTCTGCCCTGACCATCTTAGGTTTCTCTGCTCCTGCGCCCTCTTCACAATCGTAACCTTGGTTTTAAGGTGGTCGCTTCAGAGCTCTCCCGACTCTAATCAATTGCTTCGTATTTCTCTGCAGTCAACGTATTGATGAGGTGTGTGTGGTTGTCTTGTGTATTGTGTCATGTTTATTTGCTGTACATAATATCCTGCGTACCATGCCAGGTACATGGGTGGGCTGTGTCCTGTTCAGCGTATGTATGACATGCCCTGTATAGAGTATATGCTGTATACTGTGCCCCATGATGGGTATACGCTGTACCCGGTGCCCCCGCGCGGGGCATTCGCCATACCCAGTGCACCATTTTGGGCCCACGGTCTTAGGAGCGCATTCAGTGATAACTGGCTGTGGAGGATATGCCTGTTGCGGTCCAAGTGCCGCTGGCAGCGCGCGGGGCTGGGAACTCTCCGCGGCGCGGTACTCACCGAGGCGTGACTCCCCGGCGACAGGATCTTGTTGCAGCGCTCGCATTTCAGGCAGAACTTGTGCCAGTCCCTTCCCAGAGAGGTCACTTTCTCAGCTGAAACAAGAACAGTCGGTAAATCAGTCAGTCAGAGTCTTCACCCGATCGCTGGGAACTCGCCCCCTTGAGAAACACGACCTCACTCTCTCTCTCTGCTTGGCTCAGCTCAGGATCGGAATAGAACGTGTAGGGAGTCTCCCAGAACAAAGCAGTCTGGCCACATCGTGAGCCGTGTCCGAATTCCACGGCCCCTCTCTTTTTTCTCTTGCCCCTCTGACATTTCCACAAAAGGAAACGAGCAGGAATCATATTCCCCAGGCAGCCAATCTCAACAAAAATAAAAAAAGGACCTGTATTGACATAGCACCTTTAGCAACTTTGCGTTGTCCCAAATGGTTCAGTAGCCAATGGTGGATACTTTCAATAGATCGTGTTGTCCTGCTGAAGGCAAGTAACAAGGTAGCCAATAAGTGTACAGCAAACTCTCAACTTAAAAGCGAGACAGCAGTGATGTTGATGGACGACGTCTGGCCAGGATATATGGGAACTGCTCTGTCCAAGGGCCATGAGAACCTAGAGTTGTGAACACAGCCCTGCCCATCACACAAGCCAACCATCCAGCCTTTGACTCTATCTATACCTTCCCTCCCCTCAGGAAAGCGGCCAACATCATCAAAGACCCCCCCCCCCACCCCGGTTATAATTTCATCCATTGGGGAGAAGATACAAAAGGTGCATACACACGTACCAATAGATTCAAGAAAAGCTCTTCCCTGCAGTTATTAGATTTCTGAATGGAGATCTCAAATTTTAAATTTAATGTTGATCTCTCTCTTTGTGTGCCTTCCCTGCAGCTCTAACATTGCATTCCTCACTCCGGTCTCTTCCCCTAATGCAGTTTGTATGGGACGCCTGTACTGCAGGCACGTGGCAATAATAAATCAAATCAAATATTTAGAGAGCAAAGCCTCCTGCCCTCCTTAGTGCAATGGGATCTTCTCCTTCCATCTTGGGGTCTCCGTTCCGTGTCCTGTATGAAGGACGTCTCCGACAGCAGTGGCACTGCACTGTGAACCATGTGGGATTTGAACCCACAAGCTAGCTACCAGAAGTAAGAAAGGTGCTAGCAACTGTGCAAGAGGGAGGTGAGATGTCCTTTTGGAATCCTTTTCTCTCCACAGGAATCCTTTTCTCCCCACAGGGCAATGCCACATGACCTAGTCTGTAAATTATTAGAAATTCAAAACATCCGGGATCAGTGGGAGGTTGGGATAAACAAACGTCTGATCTCTCTCTCTCTCCAATCAGTGACTAATATCACTCAGCTACTGTGAATATAGTCCCGTCTTATTTTATTGTCACTTAATTCAAATGGCTGGCTCAATCTACTAACATTAAATCATTTTCTGTGTTATTTGCATTGCCTTAACATTGGCTTGTTCAATTTTATAGCATGAAGAACTCTGAATCCTTAGGAGCACAATGCTAAAAAAAATTCTGCTCTACAAATACCTAAGCAGAATTGATGAAGCCACAATTATATATGAACAGTTGATTACTACTACATAGGAAAGCTTTCCCGCTTGGGAGTCAATCTTCTGGTGACATATTCCAATTCAACTTCCCTCAGATTTATAATCTGACCCTGGCACTGGATTGAAGATTATTCTTTTCATTCTTTAACTTTAATCTTTCAGAACGCAATGTTAAAAGGAGTCAGATATAGCACTTCGGGCTAAAAGGATCAAAGGGTATGGGGAGAAGGTGGACATGGGACTGAATGGGCTGATCAACCATGATTGTAATGGGGGGGGGGGGAGCAAGTTCGAAGCGTCAAACAGCCCACTCCTGCTCCTATTTTCTACCAAGATGCAGAAGTTCTTAAGACTCCGCTGGCCTATGTGTGACTCCAGACCCTCAGAAATGGCCGAGGAAAGCAAGACCCTCAGTTCATGGAAAGTTAGGCACATTTTGATCTTGCCCGATTTTCCCACATCCCATGAAAAAAAAGAGTAAAAGAAAAGCAAACACAAAGTATGTTTTTCCTTAAAAGGATGGACATCGAAGATCTGATGGCACTGATTCAAAGCAGAGCTAACAGCATGCTCTAGAAGCCAAACTCTCGGGTTATTTTCACTTGCTGCATGAGCTGGGTGCTGACTGGCTGCAACACCATGGCGACATCACAGCAAAAGGATTTCATTGGTGACAAGGAGCTGAGATATATCCTGAGGTTGAGAAAGGCTCTATATAAATGCAAAGATTGCTTTCCCTGTCTCTAACGGCTCTGATTGTTCTGGATTCCAGACCGGGGGCGGGGTGGGGGGGGGGGCTGCAGGAGGAATGAAAAAGCAAAAGGTCAGTTCTTACAAGTCCACTGGACAACATTCCAAGTTGACCTGGAGCAGGACTGACGTCAAACTCCAGCTCGGATCAATCTTGCTGGTCACCAAAAGCATACAAGATGATTATCAGTGGCTCAGAGGGCTAAAGCATGGATGATAATGTTCACCTATTTATACAATGCAGAAAAGGCCCTTCAGCCCATTGTTGACAATGACTACCACTAAAAGTGTACAAATCCCAATTTCCTGCATTTGTCCTATATCCTTGAATGTTATGATATTTGTTAAAAAAAAACTTTTTTGGAAGGTTGAAAGACATCTGGCCTTAACCATCTTCCCAGACAGTGCATTCCAGATTCGAACCACCTGATGAAAGTTTTTTTCCCCTCAAATCTCCTGTCCCTTATTCTAAAACTGTGTCCTCTCATGATTGACCCCTAAGGGAAACATCTGCTCTCTACTCACCTTGTCCATAGCCCTCATAATCTTACACACCTCAGTCATGTTTTCGCCCCCCCAGCCCCCACCACAGCTCTAAAAGAAAACAATCCAAGTCTACCTAGTCTCTCCTTGTAGCACAATTTCTCCATCTCAGGTGACATTCTGGCTAGCCTCACCTATACCCCCTCTAGTGATATCACATCCTGTGATGAGGTGACCAGAACTGCATACAGTACTCCAGCTGTGGCTCTGTAAACTCCAGCATTACTTTCTTGATCTTATACTGATGAAGGCGAGTTTCTCACATGCCACCTTGACCCTATTCACTTGCTCTGCCAACTTCAGGGCTCTGAATAATTATCTCAAGATCCCTCTGTACCTCCAAGCTACCCTGCATCCTGCCATTCACTAAATACTCCCTCATCTTCTTTCTTCTTCCAAAGTGATTGCCTTTGTCATCTGCCACTGGTCTGCCCATCTGATCAAGCCAATCAAGTCTTCCTGTAAACTACAACCATCTCCTTTGCTATTAACCACACTACCAATCTTGGTGGTGTCTTCATATTTGCTTAACATTCCCTCCACATTTTCAGCTGTATCATTTACGTACATAACAAATAACAAAGGTCCCTTAATAGGTTGCTCCCTTGAGAGATTAGAATCAGGCACCCGGTTACCATCATATAAACTGAAGGATTAATCAGAAATGCAACCCCCTCCCTCCCCACCATTAAACAATTCCTTAATATGTTCCAAAGCTAAATGATTGTATAAACCAGGCATCTCCTGCCAGCTTGCAGAAACTCTCACAGCTCCATCTCAGAGGAAGCATCTTTCACTCCCCAGGTCCTGCTTAATTAATCCAGGCAGAATTCGCAATCCCACTGCATCCTGCAGGATTTGCTTACGACAGAAACAGCCAGCTTCCTGAAGGCATGTGCGTTGTGCCCGGAAAACATAGAGACATTAAGGCAAAGTCCTGCCTGATTGCTCGCTTAGGGACACGTACAGAAGGCCATGACACTATCGTGAAGTGTGGCGGGGGGGGGGTGCAAGTGAGGGCATTATCCCCGGTGACTTGACTCGTATTCATCCCTCAAACGAACATCACAAAAACAGATTAACGGGTTGTTATCACATTTCGAGACAACCGGCACTTAGAGCTGTCTGTGATCGCCATCATGGAGACCAGATTTCAAATCCCCGAGTTTACTCCTGGAATTTTCACCTTTCAGCAGTGGCCATGGTGGGGTGTGAACTATAATCCTCAGACCATTCAACTGGACTGTGTGATACTAACCCAGTGCCGTTACCTCTGACTCTCTCTTGCAGGCCTGACTGGCAGTAAGACTCCACACTATCCCAAAGTTGTGAGAAGTCCCTCTTCTGCTTCCTTATCCAGATAGATCCATGATAAATCCATGATAAATCCATGGTTTCTGCCTCTTACTGAGCTGATTTCCTTCCCTCTTGACATTTTCCTTTTCCATTGCTGGTTCACCTACATTGCGACCTTGCACGACCTCTTTGGCCCCAACCATTTCCTCTTCATCTTGGATATCTAGTCCCTCTACAACCCAGCCACGACAGGGTGAGAGCTCTCCACATCTCTCATGCCTCTGAGCTCCCATTGGCCCCCATTTCCCAGCAATCTATCACATATGAACTCTCACAACTTCACCAGCCCCAACAACCCTACCCCCTGCCACCATTAATCCAGTACAAGGTGTTGTTGCAGGCCCCCAGATTGGGGGTGGGTGGGCGGGAAAAACAGGTGAATGAGCTTGTGGACCATGCCTTGTTTCAGACTTTCTCTCTCTCTCTCCCCCTCTCTCTCTGACACCTCGCTTCAAGCACACTGATCCAGTACTGTCTCAGTGCCAGGGACCTGGGTTTAATTCCACCCTCGGGTGACTGTCTGTGTGGAGTTTGCACGTTCTCCCCGTGTCTGCGTGGGTTTCCTCCGGGTGCTGTGGTTTCCTTCCAAAGACGTGCAGGCTAGGTGGATCGGCCATGCTAAATTGCCCGTAGTGTTCAGGGACACATAGGGTTAGTCATTAGCTATGGGAAATGTTGCATTATCGGGAGATGGTAGGGGGATGGGTCCGGGTGGGATGTTGTTCAGAAGGTCAGTGTGGGCTCGATGGGCTGAATGGCCTGCATCCACACTGTCAGGATTCTATTCACTAGTTCAATCCGACTCTTCGGCCACTTGCCTGGGCAGGAAAAATGACCACCACATAGTTTCCAATCTCCACTATGCGCTCACCCTGACCAGGTCCATCTCTCCGAACCCCTTCCATCTCTGGGAATGGTTGATCGGGAAATCATCAGTCCGAACCCACCGAGACCCACAGCTACCTCAGCTGCACATTTTCTCACATGCCACTTTGTAAAAGAACTCCTTTCTCTCAGCTTCTACACCACATCTCTCTAATGAGACAGAGCAGCCCCATGGCATGGTAAGACGATGAAGTCTCTACCTAACTATCCTAATACATCTTCCTTTACTGCTAATGAATCTCTCCCATTTCATTCCCACTCTTTTTCCCCCCTCCCTTCCTCTCCTCTCCTGACAGGGATCCCCTTATCCTCACTTCCTGCAGTTTCCATAGTTGATCCTCTGCCATTTTTGCCTTCTCTGGCACAATGTTCCTTCCCTCGCAACATCCTGAAGAGGCCATTTCCTCTCTGTGACATGCTAATCCACTCCGCAGTTACTCCCCCATCGCCACCAACACCTCCCGCTCTGGCCACAATGCATTCCTCACTCTAGGTCTAGGAAGGCTACGTTAATTCCTCCTCCGACCACCACAGCATTCCATTCAAGTGAAACAACAATTTATTTGTATTTGTTTCAAGTTGATTCACTGTGTTGGCTGACTGTGGTCCAGTGCATTGGCAAAGGCCCAACATAGACAGAATGGATACAGTATTAAAGTCGTATAGCACATAAACAGGCTCTTCGGCTCAACCCGCCCATGCCAATCAGGTTTCCCAAACTGAACCAGGCCCACTTGCCTGTTTTTAGCCTGTGAAACTTTTCCTATTCACGTACCTCTGGAAGTTCAATACACATATGAACCACCGTTTTTTGAAAAAAAAGATTTGCCCCGAGGTCCCTTGTGAACCTTCTCTCAACTTAAAACTATGCCCCCTAGTTTTGAACTGCCCTACTGAAGGGAAAAGACCTTTGGTCGCCCTCTCAACCTCTTACCGTCCAGTGAAGAAGTCCCAGTCTTCTCTTTATAACTCACACCCTCCATTCCCAGCAACATCCTGGTAAATCTCCTCTGAACCCTCTCCAGCTTAATAATTTCCTTCCTATAACAGGTCAGCCAGAACTGGATATTTCAGGAGAGGCCTCACCAACATCCTGTACAACCTCAACATGCTCTCCCAACTCCTCCGGTCTCAGCAATGAAGGCAAGCGTGCCAAATGCCTTCTTAACCGCCCTGTCTACAGGTGAGGCAAACTTCAAAGAATTACGTACCTGAATCCCTGGTTCTCTCTGCTCGACAGCAGTACCCAAGGCCCTACGTTTAGACCAGAAGACATAAGAGCAGAAATTAAGCCATTCAGCCCATCGAGTCTGCTCCGCCATTCAATCATGGCTGATAAGCTCCTCAACCCCATTCTCCTGCTTTCTCCCCGTAACCCTTGACAATCAAGAGCCTATCTATCTCAGTCTTAAATATACTCAGAGACCTGGCCTCCACAGCGTTCTGTGGCAGCGAATTCCATAGATTCAAAACTCTCTGGGTGAAGTAGTTTCTCCTTATCTCAGTTCTAAAAGGTCTTCCCTTTACTCTAAGACTATGCCCGCGGGTCCTAGTCTCTCCTACCAATGGAAGCATCTTCCCAACATCCACTCTGTCCAGACCATTCAGTATTCTGTAAGTTTCAATCAGATCCCCCCTCTTATCCTTCTAAACTCTATCAAGTATAGACCCAGAGTCCTCAAACGTTCCTCATATCTTAAGCTTTTTAATCCTGGGACCATTCTTGTGAACCACCTCTGAACCGGCTCCAGGGCCAACACAACTTTCCTGTGATATGGGGCTCAAAACTGGGCACAATACTCCAAATATGACTTGACCAGAGCCTTGTGGAGCATCAGAAGTGCATCCCTGGTTTTATATCCAAGCCCTGTCAAAATAAATGATAAAGTTGCATTTGCCTTCTGAACTACTGACTCAACTTGCAAGTTTACCTTGAGAGAATCCTGGACTAGAACTCCCAAGTCTCTTTGCAATTCAGAACAGTACAAGTCCTGCCTTTGTTTGTTTTTACTAAAATGTATTTGTCCAAATTAACCTCCATCGGTCACTTCTCAGCCCACTGACTCAATTGGTCAAGAGCTGGAAGGGCAAGTGTCTTAGGGTGTCAAGGGTGGTTAATGGTAACTAGGAGAGAGTTGGTGGACATGCTGAAGATGGTGGTGGTTTGGTGGGGAGGGGGGGGGGGGCGGGGGGCCAAGGGGTAAACGATAGGTGAAGATGGAGCCCGGAGAGAGGCAGGGAGAAATCATTTGGACGGACAAAGTAATGGGCAACAGTCCGCCTGGGAGAGGGAACAGCTGCTCATGGAGTCAATTCGTGGCCCAAGCGATGACAAGGCCCGTCGTGTGGGGGTTGGAGTAAGGACGTGGGGTAAAGGGCTTAAAATGATTGAACTCAGCGTCGAGCCTTAAAGGCTGTAATGTTCCAAGCGGAAAATGAAAGTTTTGTTCTTCCACATTGCGCTGAGGTTCGCTGGAGCACTGCAACAGGCCCGAGACAGAGGTGTCAGCCATGGAACATGGTGGCGTGACGCTGTGGCCGAGGTTAAAAAAACAGCAGCTCTTTACCCGAGAGGGACAGGAGAGGAAGGGCTGGAGGTTAGGCCGGAGTCATGGCTAGGCCCGATCTCTCAACTGTGTTCAGCTCTTGGTACCGAGTTTTCAACGGGCACGTTGGTGAGAGCTCTCCCCTCACTGGGAGACAGGGAGGAAGGAGAAATGGCCATGGGGGCAAAACTCCTTCCCGTCTCTTGGCATCTCAGCAAGAGCCGGGCAAAAAGATTCATTTGTCCCCTGGTTTCTGAGGCCCATTACTCTAACAGTCACTCGAGGGTCACAACTCACCTCCAGTTGCCCCAATCTGGAGGAAATCGTGCTACAGTTTGGTGGGAGGACGAGGGGTAGGATGAAGTGGTCCTTGCCTCTGACCCTCTGTTTTCCCACAGTCTCCCCTCCGCCAAATCATTTCACCACAGGAAGGGGCCGAATGGCCACTTCCTATTCCAATTTAAGTCGAGCTCTTTTCGCTATTTTAAAACAATAGTGCGCTTTGACAGAGTGGTTAGTACTTGTCATGAGCCCCCGCTACTAACAGCCCAAGAATACTTCTTGTTTCAAAAATAATTGATGTTTATTTAGAAGTTAAAATCTGGTGCCAGGATTCAGTCACTCGCTTTCTAAGAATAGAAACAAGCGTGCACACAGTGCAGGGGGTGGAAGGGCAGTGAAACCCACCGGAAACAACAAACTCCAGTCCACAATGCTCCTGATTCCACCACTCCCTCCCTTGGGGGGGGGGGGGGGGGGGGGGGCAGTGTGTGAATGAGAGCTAAATTAATAGGTCACACCCTGAGAGAAGAAAGAGAGAGAGAGAGAGAGAGAGAGAGAGAGAGACACACACAGATACACACAGACACAGAGAGAGAGAGACATGGTGACGGGGGTTGGGGAAGGGTGGGGAAGATAACGTTAGAGATGTGTGTCTGCCTGTCTGGGGTGGGGTCCACGTCTCTGCCTTTGTCTCTACAGCCTGAAAGAAATCACAGAGTCACACAGGTCTACAGCACAAATAAAAAGGGGTTTTCAGCCCATTGAGTTTGTGCCAACCAGAACAGCCATCGAACTATTCTAGTCTTATTTCCCACCACTTGGCCTTAGGCCTTGTTTGCCTTGGCATTGATCGAATACTTTAAATGCTTCTTCAGTGTTAGGAGGGTTTCTGCCTCTACCACCGTTACAGTTCCAGATTCTCACCACCCTCTGGATGATTTTGCTCTTCCCCTCCTCACATCTCCTCCAAGCCTTCTGCCAATTACCTCTGATCTACACTCCCCGGTGACCAGCCACGCCACCAAGTGGGAAAACATTCTCTGCCCCTTTACAGTTCATACATCTCAAGTCACATCCACACCTCCTCCCCCCCCATCCCCCAACACCGATCTCCTCTGCTCTTAGGAAAACGTGCCCAAGCTGTCTTCATAACTGAAACGTTCCAGACCGGGCAACATCCCAGGAAATCTCCTCTGCACCCTCTCCACCGCTGTCACTTTCTCCCCCTCCCAGTAATGGGGATTCCAGAAACAGGCCACGATTTCTAAAGAAGGGTCCCGACCTGAAATGTCAGCTTTCCTGCTCCTCCGATGCTGCCTGGGCCGCTGTGTTGCTCCAGCTCCACACTGTTATATCCACGATACCTTAGATGTGACCTGACCAGTGTTTAAGACAGCTCCAGCATCACCTACCTACTCTTAAACTCTATGCCTCAGCGAATAAAGACAAGTATCCCATAGGGCTTCCTAAGCACTTTATGACCCGTCCTGCTACCGTGAGAGACTGGTGTAAGTGCACACCACGGTCGCTCTGACCCTCAAGTGCTTCCCATACTCATCATGTATAATCCTTGCCTCGTCAATCCTGCATCACCTCACATTTATCCAGACTGAATTCCATCCCATATCCTCCTACAATCTGAAGCTATCCTCCTCACTATTTACCAGCCCACCAATTTTTGTATCACCCGCAAATTTACTGACCTGCAGTCGAGTCTAAATCTTATGTTTTGTTTAAAATATAAACCGCAAACGGCCTTTAAAATGAAGAGGATGGTAAGGTATTACACAGGACATAATTCCATTTTGTGAGTGTGTCCGAAAGGAGGGGCTTAAAAAACCCAAGGCAGGTCACTAATAAATAAATTCCATCGGAATTGTGGAGAAGCTGCAGGGAGGGGTGAGGACGTGGGCCTCACTCTCACATGGGGCTAATGGAGATGGCAAGCACAGTGTCACTAAGGAGCAATTAGTGAAGTACCCGAGGGAGAAAGTAACAATAGGTTGGGGATTCGGGGACCTTGCGATGCAGTGGTAGCGTTCCTAGACTCACCCGGCCAGACAGCACAGAAACTGAACTAGTCCCGTTAGCCTGCATTCGGTGCGTATCCCTCTACTCCCTTCCTATCCATGTTCCTGTCCAAATGCCTTTCGAATGCTGCAATTACGCTCACCTCTTCCACTGCCTCAGGTACCTCGTCCCACTCGCACCACCACTCTGTGTGAAAACATTGCCCCTCAGGTCCCTTTGCAATCATTTCCCTCCCTAGTTTTGGACTCCCCTACCCTGGGCCTTGGACATTTACCTCATCTAAGCCTGTCTGATTTTATAAACCTCTATGAAGTTGCCCCTCAGTCTCCTACACTCTAACGGGGGAGGGGGGGGGGGGTGGCGTCCCAGCCGACCCAACCTCTCCTCGTAACTCAAATCTTCCACTCACAGTTTGTAGATTTTTTTTTTGAGGCCTTTCCAGTTTCGAAACATTCCTCCTATAGCATGATGACTAGAAAACGTAGGCGCTACTCTGAATGCAGCCTTACTGTTGTCTCATAAAGCTGCAATGTGACATCCCAAACTCCTACACTCACTGTTCTGCCCGATGGAGGCAAATGTGTCAAATGTTTTCTTCACTGTCCTAACTCGAGGCAGTGCGCCACACTCCAGATAAAGCATCGACAATGACAGGTTGCCGTACAGGAGTATTGATGGGAACATAAACACTGGATTGGACCAGATGGCACAGTGGGTTGTTTCTGCTTTGAATAATTCGATCAGTTTTGCAAGTGCAGTTGTGCAACACAGCAGGAGCTAATGCCTGGGGCATTCTTAGCTGTATATATATATATATATATATATATATATATACACACACACACAGTCACAGTTTTCCCCTTACACCCATGCACAGTCTGCCCCCAGCTGTTGTCTGTGCTCCTTAAAACCAGGCTGCATTCCCAGTGACAGGAGCTAGTTCCAAACGCCCGCCCACCACATCCACCAGGGCACAGCTGGCAGGAATCTAATCCTCCCTGGCGCATGGGGTGTGCCCACTCTGATCAGGGGCGTCCACCCGGCTACACAACGGCCTAGGGGGTGGGGGTGTTCGGGGAGAAACGGGAGAACCGGAACCAACCCAGAGGTTCAGTGGAGTCAGAGTTCAGATGCAGTGTCTTTTTACACTGCAGATCTCTCCTTTTTAATGCATGGGGCATGTGGTGTAAGAGACTGTATGGATAAAACAGAGACAGGCACACACCGGGGAAAATCCAGCAGCAGTTCCTGTCTTGTGTTGCTAAAAATAAATTTAAAGAAAAGAGTTTTGCTTGTTTATCCATTCCTATTCAGGTTTTTTTTAGAAATAAGAATGGTCCCGGCCAAACAGATGGAGAAAAACACCAGGAAGTCTAATGGTGAACATCAGAACCGCCAACAATCCCCTTATTCATGTGTTTCCAGTGGTTATGTTAACTCAACTAATAATCCAGAGAACGGGAGCCTGAATCCAGCCCTGGCAGTTTGCAAATCTGAATTTGATTTAAAATAGAAAACTTTTAGAGAACAACACACTGGTACCAGCATCCAAAGCACTAAGGCATTATAGTACAAATAATCCCAGCTGGGTTGCACAGTTGACAAGGTCAGTGGCTGTCACCTGGTCAGTTTCTCCTGCACTGGTCCGAGCTTAGATCAGCTCCACAGGCAGTCAATGCCATTTCAAAATCTCTATCTCCCTAGACTCCAGTTTGAGACGAAGCAGTCAGGACTGATCCGTCTTTCCAGTGGAAATCCTTTAATAACAGACCCCCGACATCAGAAAAAAAAAACAACTGGCCACGGGCAGCGAGATCTACAGGCTTCATCGGTTCCCAAATGAGGCGCTCTTTCCTCTCCAGCCCCCATTCCATCTCTGCAATCCCTGCATCCTTACTGCCTCTGCAACCCCAGACAATTCGCACTCCCCAGCCCAAGACCGCAAGAGACTGCAGGGGGTTGTGAACGCAGCCCAGTCCATCGCACAAACCTTCCACTGACTCGGTCTACATTTCCGGCTGCCTTGGGAGAGCGGCCAACATAAGCACAGACCCCTCTTAACTCAGCTTTACTCTCTTCCACCCTCAACCATTAGGCAGAAGGTACAAAAGTCTGAAAATATCTACCAACAGACTCGAGAACAGCTTCTTCCCTGCTGTTATCAGATTTATGAATGGACCTCTGCATATTAGAGTTGATCCTTCTCTGTAGCAGTAACACTGCGTTCTGTTCTATTACTGTTATGGAAGGTATGATGTGTCTGGATAGCACACGAAACAATACTTTTCACTGTATCTCAGTACATGCGACAATAATAAATCAAATCAAATCCCAAACACCTCTCCCCTCCAGCCCATACACTCTCCCCAGAGCCTGATCCTCAATGGATAGACCGCCCTTCTCCCACAGAGCTTCACTGTCCCTCCGTCCGTCTCTCTCTCTCTCTCTCTCTCAGTTCTGCCTGGCTGGCCAACCACATTTTCATCTTATCTTAACCAAACAGCAGCACACACCGCCAAACGCGAAGTTAGTAGGTGAATTAGTGTCACTTCATGACACACTTCCATTAGTTCAGCTTTCAAGGGGTAACTTTCTTCCCTCCTCCCCCCCACCCCGACACACAGAGGGTGGTGCATGTATGGAACAAGCTGCCACAGGAAGTGGTGGAGGCCAGTACAATTCCAACACTTGAAAGGCATCGGGATGGGTATGGAAGGGTTGAGATGGATATGGGCCAAATGCTGGCAAATGGGACAAGGTGAGATTGGGATGGCTAGTTGGAGCAGACAAGTTGGAGCGAAGGGTCTGTTTCTGTCCAGTATAAATCCATGGCTCTATGAAGGGGCCTAAAACTGTTTGCAGTATTCCAGCTGTGACTGACTTAAGTGCCTTGACTCGTTTTAGCAAAACTTCCCTACTTTTATACTCCACTCCCTTCCAAGTGAAGGCCAGCAGTCCTTTCCTGCTACTGGGGGTATTACTCAGGTAAATATTTACACTCCTCCTCCGTGTTGACCAACACAGCCCTGAGCAAATCCAGTGAAAACTGTCCCTGTCCAGAGACGCCTCAGGAGCTGCGATCTCCCATGGGATCCAATATTCTCCCAACGGTCTCCACCAAAAACTATCCGTGAACCTGACTCCAGCATCTCTTAAAATTTCACGAAAAAAACGCTGTTATTCGGGTGCAACAGGAAAATAGAAGTCTGGTAGTGTGTGGATGGACCACGCAGGCCAAAGTCCCTGGCTAACCTTCAGTCTTTGTGGTTACTCAATGGTAGTGTCACCAGTGATAACTTAAACCATCTCAGAAGCACTGGGTTCGACCAATAATGTGTAAGACATTCACAGTCTCCAGGGGGCTGCAGACAGTAACTCCATGCCACAGGCCAGTCAACATTTTTTTGCTGGAATGTCGGAGGTGAGGGGTGACCTGATAGAGCCTATAAAAATAGCGAGGGGTACAGATGAGGTGAATAGCAAAGCTTCCTTCCCCAGCATAGGGGAGTACATAAACTAGGGGGAAATAAGGTGAGAGGGGCAAGGATTAAGAAGGAGCCTGAGCGGCAACGTTTTCCTCACTTATGCAGGTGGTGCACCTCAGGAATGAGGTCCCGGTGGAAGTGATGGGTACAACTACAACATTTCAAAGACGTCTGGACAGGTACGTGGATAGGCAAGGTTTAAGTGGGCTGTGGACCAAACACAGGCCGATGGGACCCCGCCTCAGTTTCGGAAACCTGGTCACCGTGGACAGGTCGGGCCGATGGGTCCGTTTCCGCGGCCCAGTTCGAGACCGTCGGCACGGCAGGGAGCAAACGGGAACTTTCCTCGGATATTACAAAAAAAAATGTATCGGGCACCCTGGCAACACAACTCTGGTCCTGGCACAATGCGGTCTTGTTTATTCTTTCCCCCCAGTGGAATTAGAGATGGATGTGGACATTCCCAATGGAAAACTGAAAGAAAAATAACTCGCCAGCTAAAACAGTCACGAGGAGACAGGTGGGTGGTAAAAGACTCCTTTATTCCTCCCTCACACTTTGACTAGCTGCTACAGAAATTCCCTCCCTGGGATGCCTGCAGCCATTCCATTCGGCTTCTGTTCCCGTCTGGCTGACACTGTTTAATCGAAAACAAAACCGCACGCTTTAATATTTTACTGCGCGGAAAACAGTTGTCAGAATCGCTCCCAAAATAAACCAGCGCTCACAGTGAATAATAGCCTGCCGTCTCCCCACCCCACCTTCCACTGTTGCGAGGCTCTGCAGTGAGCCAGCGGTTCTCTGCTGAACCAAAAGGGCAATTCATTGAGAAACGTTTGGACGAGAGTCAATTCAGTTACAGCCCAGCTGTTGTACTCTGAGAAACCCTGACAGCCCACTAGCTGTCATTACCAATATCATAATCACATTGTTCCCAAGAGCTGTGTAGCTTTCCCTCCCAGTTCTAAAATAATCCTTCATCGCTGCCTCCTTCAAAAACAAAAAAAAAGGGTTATTGCCACTGATTTGCTATCCTGTTGCCATGACGACTCTCTACACACCCCCCCAACCATCTGCTTCATCCTGACTCTGTCTAGCATTCCTCAGAGATTGTAATCGTCCATCTAGTTATTTATAAAGGATACCAGATGACAGCAGAATTTAACATTTCAGGACGGCGTCTGCAAACAACTGGGAATCTGTCTCCTGCATTTCGATAGCGCAAAGCTCTGTGAAAACCGAAAAGACTTTACAGTCCTGGGGTGGGGGGTGCGGTTTGATGCTCAGGACGTACAAATGCTAGTTCCTTCTTGGGTCATGAGCTGCTGGAAATCGAAGCCTCTAGCCCAGCATGTGACAACAAGAGTGAAGCTCTACATGCCTTACTCGAGGGTGAAGGGGGGGGGGGGGAAGAGAAGTGGCTCATCGGCTACAGACCCCACCTGAAAATCATTGCACGTTTTAAATTCTTCCCCCCAAACACAGTGCAATATTCACATTTTAATGGAGACCCAGTTTCACCACCTGGTGTGAAAGGTAGTCCCTCAGCACTGCCACCAGCGAGAGTCTGAGAGGAGGTAGAATAAGATCTGCCGTGGTTGCTATAAACGGAGGAACGGCTCAACTGACTCAACTGGCTCCCTCTGCTCCTTAATCCTACTTTCTCACGACTTCCGGCTCATGTCTCCAGAGTGGGAATACGCAAAATCCTGATCGACAGGTGGGGAGCTACCATCGAGCTGAGAAAACAACAACAGGATTTCGTCCAAACTGACTCAGTTGCCCATCAGCAGATATGATTTGTCATGTGTACCTAAGTACAGTGAAAAGCTTTTGTTTGCAAGCAGTGCAGGCAGACCACAGTAAGCAAGGGCCTACAGATCGTAGGGTGCTTGACCACCGAGCGAGGCAGGTCACAACTGCACGGGAGGTGCACAAAGCAAGCTCAACATTACTGGAAGTTCGCGAGTTTATTCACTGGTCTAATAACGGCAGGGAGGAAGCTGTTTTCATAATGGTCTGTGCATGTTTTCAGGCTTCTGCCCTGATGGAAGTGGTTGTAGGACGGCATTACCAGTGGGTACTCAAGGTATAAAGATATTTGAGGTTGAGAGGGGGGAGAAAATTGAAAAAGGACCCGAGGTTTAAAGGCTGAATAGGCAGGGTTACAAGGATACAGGCCAAATGCCAGCAAATGGGACTAGGTCCAGTTGGGTTGGCTGGCTGGCACAGATGAGTGGGCTGTAAACGCACACTGATATATTTCCCCAGCAGCAGGGGGCCAAAGGTTCAGCGGGCACCCTCCAGCATCCTGCCTCAACTTGCCTCTCCATCCCAGCCATTTTATTATTATCGCTTTCTATGATTTACCACTGTAACTAATTTGTCTCACTCAATATTATAAACAGGCTGCTTTATTTCATAGAACGGGGTAAAAATTCTCTATGAGGGAGGAGGAACTAGGCTGGGGTGGCACTCCCCACAATGCCTCAAGTTGTAAAATATTTTTTATGGGTCATTGGGCAGGTTTGTGGAAAAAGAAGATACAAAGCTGAGAGAATATCTTTCCTGTTTCAGTCCCTCATTGATGGGTGTAGCATTGCTAGCTGCTGGCTAGAATATCTTGAGCTGTGTTTCAACAGCTAGACTGCACTAAAGACCACATCAATGTTCACTAAGGTAGAATGCTCTGCTAAATTAGCAGGCTTCAAACTATTCCATGCGGGAGAACCATTTGCAAACTTCCGAAGCTCTGTCCAGAAAATAATCCCACCCGCCCGGAGCTCCACAGCCACTGAAAATCCTGGCGAAATCCTACAAATGTTCCGGAAATTCTCCACCCTAGCGCAAAGCCCTGACTTCACCACCTCTGTGGGTTAGTATACTGCGATGGTTACTGCAATGTGGGTCCCTCGGATACAATCAAGGGTGAGAGGGTTGTAACGTTAGCCACTCTCCACTCGTGCGTCTCAAACCCCCCGACTTTCAGACTCAGGTGACAGCACTATCCCGAACAGGGGCACATGCCCTGAAAACGAAACAAGCCAGCAGTTCCGCTCCAATATCACCCCTCACCCATGCACACCCCCCTACCCCACCCCTCGCTCCCAACTGCTGATGAACTTACTGTGGAGAGCAAGGCCTGACAGTAAGAATTCAGTGGCCTGGCAACCAAAGAATTACTGGATAAAGACAGAAGGCACTCTCATGTTGGTTAATCAGTGCGATGTTAGGCTAGCAATAAGTCTGCAGAGTGCGACATGTCCCTGTCCTGAGGTAACCACCAGACGCTGGAGAGTTTTTAGGCAGATTGTCTCTTTTTGCTTCCAAAGAGGCCGTACGGACCAGAGCACCCTCAAAAATCGTTCAGTTACTAGAACATTAACAAGGAGCAGAAAATGTTACTATGACATTTGAACATTTAAGAACACCATGTGGGCTGCCAAGATGCAGGGTGTAACAGTCGATGCCACAATTCTCAGCTTACGCCCTCCACTCTCCATGAGAGTCTGCGTTTTCCTGTTGTCTCCTACTTGGCCCCTGGTGGGTTTGATTTAATTACGGTCATGCGTGTCTTGTTACAAAAATAGTGTTGTATACTGTCATCATCTTAAAGCGCACGAAAAATGAGCCAATACATAGAACATAAAGGCAGAAACATGAGGAAATAAAGCAACTTTACAGTCGTTCTTTTTAAGGGACATAGGCCAAATGCTGGCAAACGGGACTAGATTGACTTAGGATACCTGGTCAGCATTGATGTGTTGGTCCGAAGGGTCTGTTTCTGTGCTGTACATCTCTATGACTCTAAGTGCTCTGTCAATGACCCTGGGCCTGGTAGCTAGATACAAGTTCCCTTTGCCCTTAGAAAGGGATTCACCACTCTTTGGCACCACATGACTTCCAGCGATGCCCTTGCTGGATCTCGCCAATGCAGGCTTCGACGCTTGAAGTGCTGCTGGAGCACATCTCCTCTCCTCCACTTGCTCTCTTTGGAGAGATTAAGAATGCTCACCAAACTGGAAGCTAGGACACTGCAGAATTTGCACTCTTGCACACATGTCTTATGGACAGGGCAGTAAATTAAGCGTACAGTGTTCTCGGCTTTATTAACAGGGGTATAGAATGTAAGAGCAAGAAGGCGATATTGAACTTGTACAAGGTACTTGTTAGACCTCAGCTGGAGGTTTGTGTACAGTTATGGGCTCCACATTCTAGGAAAAGGGCAAATGCATCGGAGTCAGCGCTGAAGTGATTTGCAAGAAGGGGTCCAGGAACGAGAAACTTCAGTGACGAGGGCAGAGATAGTAGGAACTCCAGCCAGAGAATCTGAGATAACAAGGTGTGGAGCTGGGTGGACACAGCAGGCTGGGCACCAGAGAAGCAGGAAAGTTGACGTTTCGGATCTGGACCCTTCTGCAGACTGGAAAAGTTGGGATTGCTCTCCTCGGAGAGGGGGAGATGATGGATAGAGGTTTTCAAAATCACAAAGCCACGGCTCGATAGAGAAGATATGGAGAACCTGTTCCTCCTTGTAGCGGGAACAAGAATGAGAGAGGTATAGATTTAAAGTGATGCACAAATTAAGCATGGAAAATACCTTTTCGTTCAGCGAGTAATTAGCATTTAGAAGGCACTGCCTGGAAGTGTGGAGGAGGCAGATTTAATTGAGGCTTTACAGAGGGGCATTGGACGGTTACTTGGATAGAAATGGTGTGTGAAGGATGTGGAGATAAGGCAGGAGATTGGCACTGGGATATAGCAGTGCAGGCACAATGGGCCTAATGGCCTCTTTCTGAGCTGTATTAATCTGTGATTCTGAGATCCCACCCAGGCAGGGATCCATATTGCTGTAGCTTCCTAATCCAGCACAAACCCACAGCATTTCTGGCTACTCCAAGATCAATTCTGGAATTCTGCTGACAGGTTAAATAAAAATAATGCTCTCTGAAACAAAAACTGTTTTCTGATTCACCGAACGTCGAGAACTTAAGAGCAAGCTTGCAATAAACCCTGGCCTCCAATCAATTCTTACTGTAGCACAGGGTTATGGAAATGCTACATCACAGAACATGGCTGCTTGGCCCATCATGCCTGCACTAGAAGGACAGAATGCCAGCCTCCTGTCTCCTGCTGTTTCCCCGAGAGCCTTGCACTCACACTGAGCTAAGGATTGCTTTCCACAGAGCTCCACCACTGGCTGAGTCAGCTACTGACCCAAAGGTGTGCAGGGGGAAGCGGGGGGGGGGGGGGGGGGGGGGGGGGGGGGGGAGAGAGAATTGGGGAGGGAGCATGCGTTCAACGTTGGCAAAAAACAAAGCCTGAATTCAATGAATAAATCGGGGACTCAAAACAAAAAGTTAGCCCACTGGCAACCACAGAGGTTTACAGTACATGGAGAAAATGCCCTTCAGGCATCTCGGCTGCACTGGTCATATAAACAGCCTTACTCCTGAATGTGACAATACTATGGTCTTAAGAGGTTTTCATTTTTTTTAAAATGAAGAGCAGCTGAGAAAGAGGCAGTGAGTAAACAGCTTGTGAGACCTTGGTGGGTATTCTCCTAAAAGTCAGAACAATAGAAGCAGCCTGAATGGGTGGGGTCAAGGTCCCATAGAACCAGGGTTTTAGTTTAGCTTTCAGTGCTGTTGGGGTTGGGAAGCTATACTACCATCTCTCCCTGCCACAACAAAACACTTGGGTTCTCTCTCCCTCTCACGTTGTACACATCAAGAGAATACATAGTATAGATGGAATGGGCCAAATGGCCGTCTGTAACAATTCTGTGTTTCTGAAACAATTGAATTAAACCTGGGACCTTTGATGTATTGCCTAGAAACAACTCCAGTCATCAGCCTTAAAAGGGAACTGGACAGAAAAGATGCCTTCATCACAGGCCTCACTGATGATATTACCTAGCATGGTGATGAAACATCTGAATGAGAACAAGCCAGCTCAGCAAGCAAGCCAACATCCTCATCCACAACCCGAGCTACAGATCTTTGCTAAAACCCTTCTCCTGATGTTCCTTCCTTTTGGACTAGGGGAAACACTGCACGTGAGACAACGTATTTTACTGAATTTGCCTTTGCCAAGGATGTGTTACTAACTTGGGACAACTAATGAGTGGTAGTTAACAGTTTATACTATCACATTAAGTATTTTGATAGAGTTACAGTTAAACTGTTTTTTTTCCCATTCTTATTTTGTCTACATTTCAATTAGAGGCTAAGTGTCTTCCTTCAAGTCTGGTAGTTTGACCAACTGAATTGCATTCGGAACACAATACCTTACACTTACCTTTTCACATAAGGAAAACTTGGGGTCTAGGCTATCATCTTAATATATTTTAAGGGTGTTTGGTGTGGTCCATAGTATGCACATCAACCAGCCTCTTCCCCAGGAGGGGACTGAACCTCAGTCTCCCGTACGTCAAGCAGAGGCACTAACCATTCTGCTGGTGATAACTGTTGCTTGTTGCCATATAATCACACAATTGCTCTTTAGGGAGTGCAGAAACTTTGCTATCTTTACTCAGATGGACCTACGCATTACTCCACAGCCACAGGGGCTGCCTCACAGTGCCAGGGATCCGAGTTTGATTCCACCCTCAGGTGACTGTCTATGCAGAGTTTGCACGTTCTCCCAGTGTCTGCGTGGGTTTCCTCCGGGTGCTCCAGTTTCCTCCCACAGCCCAAAGATGTGCAGGTTTGGTAGACTGGCCATGGGAAATTGCCCCATAGTGTCCAGGGATGTGCTGGCTAGTCGGGTTACAGGGATAGTGTAAGAGCAGGGGGTCTGGGTGAGATGCAGTTCAGAGGGCGAGATGCTGCTTGGCCTGCTGTGTTCATCCAGCCTCACATTTTATTATCTTACAGAGGACTGGTGTGGTCTTGATGGGCCGAGTGGCCTGCTTCTACACTGTGGTGATTCTATGACTGCCTAATTACCCTTCAAAAGAGCCCTGCCAACATGCTCGCCCATTAAGATTGGGCAACAAAACTATTCCAACGACACCCAATAAAGGAGTACGGAAGTACGGCAAAACGTACTTTGAGAGAACTGTGGTTAGAACCTTTGTGAAACCAGATCGCCTGAAGAACAGCTTTCCCAGTTAGCGACTCGCTTTGAGCACAGGTGGAGCTGCTGGGAGGTCCTACCGAAGGAGTGTATAAAATTACACTCGTGCGTCCGGGAATTGCTGAGAGTGAGCTTCACAATCCCACACTTGATCAACAACAGACGTCAGCTTGACTGGGGTCCACAAACAAGCCCTCATGGACAATTAAGCTCCGAGTCTCAAGTGAAGCGAGGACACTGCTCCTGCGGAGTGTGCTGGGGGCGTCAGGGCAGGCAAACTGCGTTGCTCTCTCCTGAAAGCTTTGTTTTAAAAGGAAAAACATATTCTCCAATTTCCCCTTTTCAAGAGCGATGGCTGAAGTTGTCTCGAGGCAATGCATCAAAGCTCCCGATAATTCCCAGGTTTAAAATCAATTCCTACAGAAGCACGGAAGTGTTACAGACGGCCATTTGGCCCATTCCATCTAAGCTTGCTCTCAGGACGTTTTGACAGTGCTAATCTTTCCCTTTAACCTTTGCAGGATAAACAACTGCCTTATATTCCCCCCGCCTCGAATAAATCGATCGATCCTGCCTCCACCACGTTTCCAGGCAGCGCATCCCGCACCACAACTAGTCGCTGTGTGCAAAAGTATTTCCTCACATTGTATTTTTGCAAAGCAGTTTGAAAGCACGCCGCCTGGCCCTTGCTCCCTGTGGTTTTTAATCCATTTCCAAGCGGGAAGTTTCTCTCCCTTTCTAGATGCCTCATAAATTTGGGGGGAAAAAGCCCATCAAATCGCCCCTCAGCCACCTCCCCTCCCAGCGAAACAGGCCCAAGCCAGTCCAATCGATCCCAGTAACTGAAGTATCTCATCGCTGGGATCATTTTTAACTTTGTTAGCCAATCGCATCCCAAACTTAACAGCAATTCAATCCCCTTAATGGCGCCTGGCTGAAGCCCAGAACCTGTCCCCGGATATTCTGGGAAAAAAAATTAAGGGGCTAGACTGGAAATAACATTCACTGATCCCAGAACTGGAGTAGAACAGAAACACTGTTGATTGAAAAATCACAGGCTGATTGTTTGATTCTGCAAACAGAAATTGTGATTAATAACAAAGGCAGGTGGAATCCACTAATTTCCTGCCCAGAAACATACTGACGTAGACAAGTAGGTGGGAGACTGTATCCAAATAATCTCATGCATAGCCTTGGTTCAAATACCTCTCAATTTACAGGGTATTCTGCTTTTATGAAGTTATTGTGATCTGGAATGTTCTGTCTGAAAGGCTGGTGGGTAACCCGATAACTAATCATTTTCAAATCAGCACTGGGTGAATATCCGAAAGGGAAGGCAATTTTAGGCAAAGGATGAGGCTATTTTTATTCTAGAAAAAGGATTTAATTCAAGCTAAATCTAGTCTCAGCAAGAAGGAACGTGACGGTGTGGGGATGGCGACACACCCCGAATGTCTTGAGTCCGAGGCAGTCTCTGGGTGTGCTTCCCAGATCCTTCCTCTTCCCCAGGGATTGTTGGGGTGGGGTGCAATTTTTTTTAAAAAATCGTTTCTCCCTCCCTGCAGTTTCACCCAGGCGTTTGAACTCGGCTCTGGTGCTTTCGCCCTTCCTCTGCCTCCTGCACACCCTACACCTCTCTTCCAGTGAATAGCATGTCATTTGTTTCAAAATCCCTGTATCGATTTCACGGTCTCAGAGCGTCCACAAATAAAAAAGAGAAGCACACTAACACAGAGACGAGTCTGTAAAAAACAGAATTGCGCAAAGCAAAACACGCAGAGACAAAATCGAGTTTGCAAACCACAGCTGCAAATAAATAAAGACGTCTGTGTTGAGAATAAGATGGAGAGAGAGATATCCCACCTTCCTCCCATTAAAATCAGTAATTACAATAAAACATTAGATCTGGGCTTTTTGTGTGTTGACTGAAGCGGGGGGGGGGGGGGGAATTCAAGGGGAATTTTAGTTCTGTTCACAGTCCCTTGTTTGGAGGCACTGGGTGGGATGCGGGGGTGAGGTTAATATAATACTCTGCCTCAGTATTGCAGTCTGTGGAAAGAAAAAGGATATATTGAATAGCCGGCTGACACTGCACGGCGACAGAGCTGAGCATAAACAGGGAGCGTTTCTCACTCTCTCTCCACATATACGTACACAACCTACTACCTTACACACTCTCTCCCCCGCTGTAGCATAAAGCTGTCCTGTACTTACCAAAGTACACAGTTTTGTCGCATTTCGGACATTTGGATGCCATATCTTTCACTGTTTCTTGTTCCTCGCTTCGCGCGCTCTCTCTCTTCGGTGAATGCCCTGTCCCTCCGTCTCACTACACTACACTGCACTGCACTGCACTGCACTCCCAGCTCTTCCCCCGCCCACCCCATTCACTGGCTCTCAGCACAGAACACCCTCACTCTGCTTGGTTACACATCCTCTGTCAATCAGCAGCACCCCCGAAGGACTGGAGATGGGGTGATTAACACAAAAAAAACACAACGGTCCATGTTAGAAGGGTTTTTTTGCAAAAGACGCGAAATGCAATCTTTGGGATGTTATTATCCACATAGCAGGTAGTTAGGAATGTACTGCCCTAGATGCGTGGTGGAGGCAGGTTCATTCGACAGGGAGATGGATACAATTGGGTAAAGAGACCTAGGACTGATGCGAAGTCAGGGAGCCGGTGCACGCACGATGGACTGAATGGCCGCCTTCCTCACAGTAACATTGCTGGGCTCTGAACGGGTCACCGGACCCGAAACGTTAGCTCTGCCTTCTCTCGGATGCTGCCGGATCTGCTGGATGTTTATTTTTTTATTTCTGCTTTTGTGTAATATTTTCTGTGTCTCTGCGACAGCCTCCTGCAATAAAACAGCAGAAATCGCCCGCCACTTGCCCAGGTTGGGGTAAGGCACACGACAAGTTCTGGCACCTACCCCCACCGACTATGCCAAGACGTATTTTAAAAAAAAACTTGCATTTCTCTAGCGCCTATCCCAACGGCTTCACTGGCAAATGAAACACCACTGCTCTTTGGATCCCACAGTCAGCAAAGTGACCATCTGCTTTATGAGGATAAATAGCCATCAGGTCACTGAGGAAAACCCCCTACCCTTTCATTGAATGGCTGCAAGTGAATATTTACTTCTATTTCATTAACTCACATGCATCAAATGAAAACATTGATTGTAGAGGTGGAATATGATAAAAGTTCAATAATATATCCACAAAGTGCAGGAGCAGAGGTAGGCCATTCAGTCTGCTCTGACAACCCAGAACTGTTATACAATTAATGCTAGGGCCTTGGGCAGTGCTGTAGAACAGAGAGACCAAGAGGGTTCATGCACATAATTCTTTGAAATTTGCTTCACAGGCAGACAGGGTGGTTAAGGAGGCATTTAGCACGTTTGCCTACATTGCTCAAAGCACTGACTATAGGAGTTGGGGTGTCAATTTGAGGTTGTACAGAACGTTGGTGAGGCCTCTTTTGGAGTAGTGTGCAGTTCTGGTTGCCCAGGGAGGATATTGTTAAGCTGGAGCGAGTTCACAAAAGATTTACTGCGATGTGGCTGGGAATGAACGGTTTGAGGTATAGAGAGAGGCTGGTTATGCTGGGATGTTTTTCTACTGGAACGTAGGAGGTTGCGGGTCGACCTTATGCAGGTTTACAAAATCATGAGGGGTATAGTTAAGGTGAGTGGCAGGTGTCTTTTCCCGAGGTTGGGGAATTTGAAACTAGGGGACATAGTCTTAAAGTGAAAGGAGAAATATTTCAAACAGACCTCAGGGGTGGCTGTTTCGCACAGAAGGTTGTTCGTATGTGAAATTAACTGCCAGAGGAAGTGGTAGATGCAAGTACAGTTACAATATTTAAAAGATATTTGGACAGGTACACGAAGAGGAAAGGTTTAAAGAAATATGGACCAAATGCAGGCAAGTGGGACTAGTTCAGTTTAGGAAACTTGGTTGGCATGGATGAGATGGACAGAAGAGCCTGTTTTCATGTTGTATGACTCTATAACTCTACGTATCCAAAAGTGTCTAAGATTGATGATTAGATTGTCTCTTACTGGAAATGGTCATTGCCTGGCATTTGTGTGGCGCAAATGTTTCTTGTCACTTGGCAGCCCAAACCTGAATATTGTCCATATCTTGTTATGTTTGAACACGGACTGCTTTGGTATCTGAGGATTTGTGAACGGTGGTGAGCATTGTGCAATGATTGGCCAACATCCCCACTTCTGACCTTATGATAGAGGGAAGGTCATTGATGAAGCAGCTGAAGATGGTTGGGCCTGGGACACTACCCCGAGGAACTACTGCAGAGATGTCCTGGAGCTGAGATGACTAACCTCCAAGAACCACAACCATCCTCGTATGTAACAAAGTGTGGAGCTGGATGAACACAGCAGGCCAAGCAGCATCTCAGGAGCACAAAAGCTGACGTTTCGGGCCTAGACCCTTCATCAGATGAAGTCAGCTTTTGTGCTCCTGAGATGCTGCTTAGCCTGCTGTGTTCATCCAGCTCCACACTTTGTTGTCATGGATTCTCCAGCATCTGCAGTTCCCATTATCACCATCCTCCTATGTGCCAGGTTTGATTCCTAATAGCCATCGATTCCAGTTTTGCTAGGACTCCTTGATGCCACACCCGTTTGAAAGTGGTCTCGATTTCAAGGGCTGTCGTTGATAGGATGGAACACAGGAGAGATTGAGTGAGTGTTAAAGAGAGTGGAGATGAGGAAAGAAAAGGGACAAAGTTATGAAAGGTGCAGCAGGCCTGCAGCTGTCTCAAAAAAACAAGGGAGAAGCCCGAAACATATGAAAAAAGGGAAACAGGTTTTTGCACACCTCCTGATCTGGTTACAACCTACCTATATCATAGTCATAGAGTTATACACTCATACAGCACAGAAAGAGACCCTTCGGTACAGCCAGCCCATGCCGCCCATCATCCCACACTAAACAAGTCCCACCAGCCTGCCATTGGCCTTTATCCTTCCAAACATTTCCTATTCATGCACTTCTCTAAATGTCATTTAAATGTTGTAACTATATCCTCATCCACCACTTCCTCTGGCAGTTTATTCCACGCATGAGCTACAATCTGCATTAAAAGTATGTGTCCCTCATGTCCTTTTTAAATCTTTCTCCTCTCACCTTAAAAATATGTCCGTCCCCCCAGTCTTGAAATCCCCTACCCTAGGGAAAAGACCCGATCCATTCACCTTATCTACACCATTCATGTTTTTAAAAACCTCTGAAGGGTCACCCCCCCCACCTTCCATGCTCCAGTGAAAAAACTCCCAGTCTATCCACCCTATCCTTATAACTCAAACCATCCATTCCCAGCAGTATCCTGGTAAATCTCTTCTGAACCCTCTCTACCTTAATAATACTTTTCTGACAAAAGGGTGAGCAGAACTGTACACCGTACTCCAGAAGACCCCTCACCAATGTCCTGTAAACCTCAACACAGCGTCAACATATCCCGTTGAAGGCTCTTCATAACTTTTATATTGAATTGGCCTGTTCACAGTTGGAACCCCCTCCACTTCCCAGCGTTCTGCCTCCGATTCCCAGGCTCCCTTCCTCCAGCACTGATCCCTGATAACCTTTTCTTGCCGCCTTGACCTACAATGGATGGACCTCCAGGTCTAAGACTGACACAGCCCTTTGGATAATTAGGTAGAAGTTTCTGAGCAGTGAGCAAGCGACCCGACTCCTGACTGTACAATTCCAATCCACCTCGACTCGTCTCGGAATTCCCTGAAACCGTACGACTGGTTGTGGCCCTGACCCAGACTGTAAAAATGTGGTTCTTCTGTGAGCTGTGAGCACTCTGAGTGGCCGAATGACTGGGTACAAGCTCCTAGACTGAAATCAAAAGTTAGTGTGCCGTGACTGAAGGGTGTCTCCCTGGATCTGACTGAAAACAACTGCCCTTAGACACTGAGTGGGGTGGCCATTTGATTGAAACCTGTGCTGTGCCTTTGATGTGGACCCAGCTGGCACACACTAGCTATTATAACCACCCACTTGGACAGAATGCCGCTGCCAACCAAGAGAAGCAGGGAAAGGCAGAGCTGTCATCACCATAAAATTCCTAAAGCGTGGAAGCAGGCCCTTCAGCACAACAAGTCCACCCCGACGCTCAAAGCATCCCACCGAGACCCATCCCCCCCATAACCCACCTAATCTACACATCCCTGGACACTTTGGGCAATTTGGCATGATCCACCTAACCTGCACATCTTTGGATTGTGGGAGGAAACCGGAGCACACAGAGGAAACCCACGCAGACACGGGGAGAATGTGCAAACTCCACACAGACCGTCTCCCAAGGCTGGAATTGAACCCGGGTCCCTGGCGCTGTTATGCAACAGTCACAACCATTGAGCCACCATGCCACGCTACTGGGCTTCTGTTAGCTCGAGCTGAGAGGGCAAATGTCAGTAAGGCAGGGAAGTGGTGGGAAAAGTAGGCACAAAGTGAGCAAGCACCGTGAGAGCAAGTAAGGATCTCTTGAGTCACCTTAGTCCAATCCATGAAAGCACTGTTGTGGGTAAATTACCACAAACGGCCTTCAATTTGGCTACTTAGCAAGAAATCTCACAGACGGCCAAATATTCAAGCAATCGTTGAAAGTTTATTGCTTGCAGCAGCCAAAATAAAACCCCTCAAGTAGGTAAGTTAAGCTTCAACTCAACTTGCACTTAACCCAATTAATGGTGGAATTTAGCTACAATTTCGACAAACAGTGTCTGTCTCAGGAAGTGTCCAGGAATCAGACATTGTGTGCTGTCGTTCTTCAAAGTTCTGCAGCTGAATTGATCTGGTGCTGCATTCTTATACAGTATTCCATATTTGTGGCGTGACATTATTGATGATTAGATTCTTTCATCCACAATATCGTCTACTGCTCTGAAAGTCGGCAGCTTGCCTTCTTATCAGAAGTAGCTTCCCTGCTCCTTCTTACATATGGCATTGACTGTCAGCTTGAAGGCACACTTTCCCTGCAATTAGCTCATTAAATTCTTCTGCAGGACAGTCAGTTATCCTTGTGGCCTGAGGCAGCCATTTATCAAGCAAATTACTAAAACAGCTTTTTGCAGGTAGCTACAATCCTTCTCCCCCCACCCCCCAACTTTCAGTCCCTGTTTAACAGTTTGCCCTTGTCCCTTAACAGTTGATTCCATTCAGAGATTTTGCTACTTCTTTCAATCTGTGAACAGTTATTAAAGTTTGGAAGTTTACAGTATCACAGCGCCATGCTGGATATGCACCCCTGCCCACAAAGTGACATGGCAGCAGTATGCCAATGGGATGTACTGATGTGCAGAGCCACACTGGAAGTGGTTGGGAGATGAGCTATGAGAGTATGATAAAGTGTGGCACATGTCTGATGCCAACATGTGGGAGGTACATGCAGCCAGTTCCCAATGGAGCGTTATGGCCAGGTGTTCCAGGTCAAGAGGAGCAGGTGATGAGCTGGAGCCACCAGGTAACTGCACTAACTTTCCTGTCAGGAATTCTCAGTGCCCGCGGCTGCTGGGAGAATCGTACAGGTTAGCTAACAGTGCTGCTTTTAGTGGAGCGACCGGCTATTTAAAAAAAATAAAATCGCCCTCTTGCCGCGCCCTGGAATTCCCACCCAGTTTTCCCAAATTTCTCGCTGTGGCCTACGTTGCCCTGAATCCGGGATGATTCCACCCCATGTATTTACACCTCTGGAACAGGAGATGAATCGCGGATATTATCCTCTGGGATGATAAAGCTATCCTAGAGAAGGCGAAGCCATTTGGCCCCAATGGATGGTTACTGTAACTTGGACCTGCTTCACTTACCACCTGGTGACTGTGCACTTTATGGAGGAACAGATCTCCACTCAACCCAAAAAATCTATTGATTCACAGCATTAAGTGCCTCTACCAGCCTGTACCCTGCTTCTCAACTGATATCCGTCCAATTGAGTGAGGAACTCAATGACCTCTTGCTGACCTTTGCTGTATGATATGGACTCACTGAGACTGGATGCAGATACAGTTATTGTATTTTCTGTTAAGTCTAGCTCTGTGCCACCATCCTATAGCCCGCTGCTGGAAGTGTTTCACTCCGCACTGACCTCTGTTTCTGTGTGCTCCCCATCCTGCGACAAATTTGTTTCCGCCAAACTGGCATCCTACGCGTTCTCGGTCTCCTTTCCTCAATAAACCCCCAAAGGCAGACAAAAGTGATTCTGACCCTTGCAAAGTTCAACATCTCGCCACACCCGCCACCTCACTCAGAGGTGTCTGTGGCATTCATAAATGTGGACAAACATAGAACATAGAATATAGAACATAGAACATAGAACATAGAACAATACGGTGCAGAACAGGCCCTTCAGCCCTCGATGTTGCGCCGACCTGTGAACTAATCGAAGCTCCTCCCCCACAAATCTAAGCTCCTCCCCCTACACTATCCCATCATTACATTTTAACTTCCATTAGCTGATAGTTACATTGAAACCTGACATAGACGAAAATGTGTTTTATAAGGAAGAAAGATTGACCTAAAATTTGCCTCAGTGGTCATCAATCCACAGAAGGTTTTGGAAGAGCCATGGAGGATAAACAAAGGCATCTGTGCTGAAAGCGCAACTTTTGTCAAAAGACATTGAAAGCGGGCAACCGAGTCAGTGTCAGGAAATTGGCATATCCTAATTATTTCATAATTTCATCTATGTGGGAAATGAAAAGATTACCAGGCCAGCTAGCTAGCTTGAAAGGACAATGGAGCTCAACTCTGGAATATTCATCAAACTATATTTCAACTGCTATTAAACAGTAGAGTGGAGATATGGAACTGGGACAACCTCTCTCTCTCTCTCTCCCTCTCTCTCTCTCTCTCTCTCTCTCTCTCTCCCCTCCCAACCTGTTCCCGCATCATCTCAAAATACAGCATTCAGTGGAAAAAAAAATCACTTTGAGAAAACAACCATTTACCAGGAAGTCAAAGATCTGCAGAGGGTACAAATCATCTGCTAAACTGTGGTCTCAGGTTAAGATAGTAATACCTTGTGTGACTCTAAGGACCGTTCAACTGGGTAATCTTGACTGTGCCAGAACACTCTCACTTGTGTGTGTGTGTGTGTGTGTGTGTGTGTGTGTGTGTGTGTGTGTGTGGTGTGAGATGTTGCATTTTTATTACTTTGCTTGAGGTTAGAACTTAATGAAATGCATCTTACTGTCACCCAAGTAAACCTTGGGTAACTGGCTCTTCCATTTCTAATGAATTCTTAAGAAAAAACAGAAATTGCTGGTCTTCAGGTCTGACCACATCTGTGAAGAAAAATCAGAGTTAATGTTTCGTGTCCAGTGACTGTTCTCCAGACTATGCTTAATTGAAGTGTGATAGCTGTGTGCATAAAGGAAATGAAGACAATTGTTGCAATCAGTTTATAAGGCCAGACTATTTCTGGAAGTTCTCACTGCCCAGACCTCCTCCCCAACTCCTTTAAATCTCTGGCCTTTCAATTTGGATAAATACAAGTAATTACATTCTGGTAAAACAAAGCAAGGACAGGACTCATTCAATTAAAAATAAGGCTTTGAGTAGCAAGACCATAAGACCATAAGACATAGGAGTGGAAGTAAGGCCATTCGGCCCATCAAGTCCACTCCGCCATTTAAATCATGGCTGATGGGCATTTCAGCACCACTTCCCTGCACTCTCCCCGTAGCCCTTGATTCCTTCTGAGATCAAGAATTTGTCGATCTCTGCCTTGAAGGCATCCAACGTCCCGGCCTCCACTGCACTCTGTGGCAATGAATTCCTCAAGCCCACCACTCTCTGACTGAAGAAATGTCGTCTCATTTCAGTTTTAAATTTACCCCCTCTAATTTTATGGCTGTGCCCACGGGTCCTAGTCTCAAGAAGGTGTTTATCACGTTTGCCTTCTTTGCTCAGATGTTTTAAATATAGGAGTTGGGACGTCATGTTGATGTTGTTCAGGACTTTGTTGGGGCCTATTCTGGAGTACTGTATGCAGGTCTAGTTGCCAAGTTTTAGAAAGGATATTATTAAGCTGAAGAGGGTTCAGAAGAGATTTACTGTGATGTTGCTGGAAATGAAGTGTTTGAGTTATCATGGGGTACCAGATCAGCTGGGACTTTTCTCCCTGGAGCATAGGAGCTTAAAGGTGACATGTAGAGGTTTATAAAATCGTGATGGGTATAGATAAGGCGGGTGTCTTATCCTTATGCTAAGGGGTTTCAAGATTGGGGGGATATTTTTTAAGGTGAGAGGAGAAAAAGACACATGGGGCAACTTTTTTACACAGAGACTGTTCCATGTGTGGAATGAACCTCCAGGGGGAAGTGATAGATGTGGCTATAGTTACATTTGGATACGTACATAAATAAGAAATGTTTGGAGGAATATGGGCTGAGCACAGGCAGGTGGGACTAGTTTAGTTGGGGATTATGGTTGGTATGGACCGATTAGGCTGCAAGGTCTGTTTCCTTGCTGTATGTCTCTATGACTCTACAAGATTGAATGTAGGACATCTGAAGAAGGGAGCAAGATAATACAGCAGCATTTTACCATGCAATACTTAGCACTGAACTGTTCATTTGAATTAAAGAGCTGAGCTGCTCAATCTTTGTGTATCAGTCTCATGAATTTTGTACTGACAATTACTGAGCTAGAGCGGGTACTTCAAACACACTTCAGTGGACTGTCCTAGATATTTTCTCACAAGCTGTTCAGAGATAGTTTTTACATATCTCTGGAGGAGGCGGGACTTCAACCTGGGTTCCCTTGCTCAGAGGCATGGACACTTGCACTACAACTACAGGAGTCCCTTGAGAGGACTGTCCTAGTTTAGTGAAAAAAAATCTATTGGCATTAATAACAAAGTAAAGGATCTGTACTTAAATCCCAAGCTCACTAGGCCAGCATTGTTGGAAAGACTTGCATAAACGCCTCCAAGCAATGCCAAGGCATCTAAGGAAAAGGGCTAAATTCCGGAAAATGGGATTAGAACAGTCTAGTGCTTGCTTTGGATGAGCCCAAATGATTGGGTCGGTGGATCTTATCCTGTGTTGTAGATCTCTTCGACTCTAGTTGGATGGACTCAACATTTGGAGCACACCGTGTGCTGTACCATTTAAGAAACAAAAATTGAACACTTGTTCCAGACCAAAAATAAATATTTGGACAAATTATTTGATCTTCTGCATCCTGAAGAGCAAATATTCAACAAATTTGTGTTTCGCCATTCCTTTTACAAGTGGGATATATTATACAGTGCTTGAAACTGTTAGTAATTCCACATCTGTTTAGTGCCTAATGTCATGTTAATGGTTGGGTTGTCTTAGCAATGTCTGGTCTGCGTCTAATCATTGGTTAATTGTACACCAGATTGCTGCCTTGTAATTAACTGTCCAAAATTACACCTCTGTAATAATTACACTGAGACTAGGTTTAATGACAGAATCATCATCCAATGTAAGTGCTCATTGATACCAATGGTCCCAGGCAATTTTTATCTTGTAATCTACAGATCTGTCGAGAATATTTAGTGTCCTTGCGTTCAAGCTATAATTCACTTGAGCTTCTGCCTCTGGGCTCAGCGTCTACATGGAGGTTTCAGTGCAGGACTGAGGGAGAGTTTTTCCTACTGAGCGAGATATTGACTCAGAACACAGTTCAGGAACTGACCTGGACACACCATATAAATACAATGGCCACAAGAACAGGTCAATGATGAGGAAAACCATTCATCATCTGACTCCCCAAAGCCTGTCCACCTTCCACAAGACACAAGTCAGGAGTGTGATGGAATACTTCCCACTTGCCTGGATGGGTGCAGCTCCAACAACACTCAAGAAGCTTGACATCATCCAGAGAAAGCACCCCGCTTGATTGGCACCACATCCTCAAGCATCTACTCCCTCTACCACCGACAGTCAGTACCATCTACAAGATGCAATGCAGAAATTTACCTAAGATCCTCAGACAGCACCTTCCAAACCCACGACCACTTCTATCTAGAAGGACAAGGGCAGCAGATACATGGGAACACCACCACCCTGAAAGCACCTCCAAGCCACTCACCATCCTGACATGGAAATATATCCCTGTTCCTTCAGTGTCACTGGGTCAAAAGCCTGGAATTTCCTCCCTCAGGGCATTGTGGGTCGAATCACAGCAAGTCGAATGCGGCTGTTCAAGAAGCCAGCTCACCTCCACCTTCTCAAGGGGGCAACTAGGGACAGGCAATAAATGCTGACTCAGCCAGCAACACCCAAATTTCACATCCCACGTTATGTGTGTGAATTAAATAAAAATCTTGGCCGATTCAGACAGCTGGCAAAGGCCAGGTCCAGGATTGGCCTGAAGTCTCCTGGAATTTAAGTCACTTCCCAGGATGGTGTTGCGTCCAAACGTGCAGGGAATAAACATCAAAGGGACATTACGAAAAGAGGATGGTAAATTTCCTTTGCGTTGATCTCTGGATAAAATATTGAAAGTGTGGCGGAAAGTCTTGTAGTTGACAACCAACATCATCCCAATTGAAGAGTAAATCTTCTCTCTTTCCCATTGGTGTATGGGAAGGTCATGTGTCATGAGGATGGGCGTATAGCCAATGAGCGGCTGCAGCTTTGGGGTGGGGTGGGTAGCAGGAACGAATGTTGTGACGCAAAACCTTCAGGAATAGGTTGAAACAGAGCTGAGAACCTTGGATCTCTTGCGGTGCAGTAGCAGTGTTCCTACTTTTGGAAAGGGTCCAAGTCCATCTGCTCTAGAGGTGTGTGTTAATGTGTGTAAACAGGCAACAGGCCGACTGGGCAAAATGGGCTTGAGGTGTCTCCCCCCCCCCGAAGTGATTTGTCTTTTGACAGAAGTCCCATTGCTTGTGGAATCTTGCTGTGTGCAGTTTAGAAATCTGCAGTGGCTGCACTTTCAGTAATACCAGATGTGAGAAATTGCTGCATGTAAATGTGCACAATGATATTGCGAGTTTTTCCTTTGTTTTAAAAAGCAGTGAATGATGGCCCATACTAAATTCACTGTTCATCATAGAACCCCTGCAGTGTGGAAACAGGCCCTTCAGCCCAGCAAATCCATACCGACCCACAGAGCATCCTACCCAGACCCAACCCACACATCCCTGAACACTACAGGGCAATTTAGCACAGCCAATCCACCTAGCCGACTGTGGGAAGAAACCCACGCAGACTTGGAGAGAATGACAGACAGGCACCTGAAGGTGGAATTGAACCCGTATCCCTGGTGCTGTGGCAGCAGTGCTAACCACTGAGCCACCGTGCTGCCCCTGCCTTAGCATCCTGCTTTCTCTCTTGTTGATTCCTGTGGTGGAGAGCTCCTGTCCAAGTTTGGATACAGGTTTGGTCAACTGTGTGTCTTTCCAAGGGGATAGCTGGGGACCGTGTGGCACAACACCTACATGAGATCCAGTATACTGCCCCTGTGTTAAAATAAACCCTTCACCACCTTCCCATGGTCTGCTGCTATGAGCTGGTGCCTGCAAAATGTTCCCTTCTAACTCACCTCATATTCCTTCTTAACAGCTTCAGTAGTTAGCGTCACAACAAAAAAACACACAGGCACAAGCCTGTTTTGTTCAGACTGAGGAATAATTAAGCTGAATACAATCTGCCACTGCAGAGTGCAGTGATGTGGCAAGAGCTTTGTCCCTATAGTTCTCCATGATAAAACTAGACGTCTCATGTTATACTGGCAGGAGATCACTGAACCAAGGGTGGAGGAACACATAAACATCTTTTGCAGCCAGTGTCACGCTCTGGTGCGCCAGGCCTGAATGAAGACCCGAACAATTGACGATGTTCCACAACAAAGCCAGAGGGATGAACACGACGGGGGTGAAACTCGCCCTTCCTGCCCGAATTACTACTGCCGAGCTACGTCGCACCACCCCCCCACCATCCCTGACTCTCACAGAAACATGTCTGACCTCTCCCTCCCCTGCCCAACTTCTGAGATGATGTGGTGTTGGACTGAGGTGGACAAGGTCAGAAATCATGCAACACCAGGTTATAGTCTGACGGGTTTATTTGAAATCACAAGCTCTTGGAGACTCGCCTGAACACCTGAAGGAGGAGTGAGGCAGTGTTTTCAAAAATGCCTGTTGGACTGTAACCTGGTGTCGTCTGATTTCTGATCACTTCTGAAATGGTCTCAACTAATGAAGGGACAGTCACTCTCCCAGGATATACAGAACAGCTGAGAACTGCAGAACTCATTGGTCTCTGTGCGTTACAAAGAATATATATTGTACAGGCTAAAATTATACTGAGACTGGATTAAGCAGTTTGTATCTAATTGTATTCCCTGTAAGTCCCAATTTTTCAAATGCGTCCCCCCACACCAGCCTGTGGGACTGATGTGGGATGTATGTCGTAAATGTTACAACCCCACTGAGTAGGGCATGTCATATGGAGACAAGTCAAATTATTTTGCAAATTCTGTCATTTCCAAGTTGAAATTTTGTCTGGTGATGCATTTTTACAAATTTTATGAATAATATTTATTTTTGAAGGAAACAAGAAACCTCTGCACTGAGTTTGCCCAGGCCCTGAATGACGTGGGACTTTTGGGAAAGCATGGTGAGACGGGAAAACTGAGATTCTCATGTCAGGAACTGAAGGCACAATTTTGCGTCAACAGCCAGACAAGAATCTCGCTAGTGAATGATGCTGGGTTTATCTGATATATTAATATCTTATGATTTCCCTAATCTCTCCTCATTTATGTGCAGGGTCTCACTCCCCTTTTTAATGTCAGAAGCCAGAGTCATACAGTAGTACAGTGCAGAAACAGACCCTATCTGTCCAATTCATCTACACTGACCAAATTTCCTAAACTGAACTGGTCCCATTTGCCCACATTTGGCCCAAATTCCTCTAAACCATTCCTATGTATCTGCCCAAATAACTTTTAAATGTTATAATTTTCCAGCCTCCATCACTTCCTTTGGTAGCTCATTCCATACAGCACCACCCTCTGCATGAAAAGTTGCCCATCAGGTCCTTTATAAATCTTTCCCCCCCCTCATCTTAAACCTATGACCTCTACTTTTGGGCCCCCCTAACCCGCGGAAAAGACCTTGTCTATTGACCTTATCTATGCTCCTCATGATGTTATAAACCTTCATAAAGTCACCCCTCAACCTCCTACGCTCCTAGACCATTCAGCCTCTCCTTATAAGTCAAACCTTCCGGTCTTGGTAACATCCTGGTAAATCTTTTTTGCACCCTTAAATTCCGAAGATGAAAGTCAGAGTGGGTACTTGACACTAACGGCAAGTCATCAGGGTCTTCCCTGTGGATCTGTCTTGGAAATCATGGATACGCTGTGTGGACAGCAGCATGTATGGAAGCCCAGGAGCAGAACTGACCTCCAACAGAAGTGGAATAGGCTCCTGGTGCAGTGTTTCCAGCAATGGGTCCCCTTGAGATGTGGAGAGTGCAGGAGGCCCACAGTCTTTCACCTTCGATGGGATGTCTTCCGGACCAGTGACAGGCAGTGGTAGTCAGGACACTGTGACAGAACTGGAGCATTGTAGGTGCAGTGCTATAGACTGTACAGTGTAGGTGTGATGCTGTAGCCTGTACACTGTAAGTAGAGCACTACAGACTGTACATAGTAAGTGCAGTGATATGGACTGTAGACTGTAGGTGCAATGCTATAGACTGTATACTGTACAATCTGTGCTAAAGACTACACACTGTAGGTGTAGTGCTACAGACTGTGCACTGTAGGTACAGCAGTATAGACTACGCAGCATAGACACAGTGTTATAGACCGTACAGTGTAGGTGCTGAATTTTCCCGCACTCTGAATGGTACAGGTGTGGTATAGAAACCACTGTTGATGGGACTGAGCGAAGGGGAGGCATTGTTCATTGCGTGTTGATGTGCTAATACTACAGAGGCCGCATCTTCAGTGTAATTGCAACTTCAAAGTTTGCTTCCCAGCTTAATCTTTCTTCACCTGTCCTGTTATTTAATGGAAGTCAGAGTTACAACCTGATGGAAACTTTCACACACATACGCCCCACGCTCCTTCAACAGTAGCAAAGGTTCATGTCAGCCTTGGTACAGAGGACAGGGTAGCTATCATTTAGACAGAGTTAGCATTGGGACATCATGGGGCTCTAACCTTTCTACCTTCATTCTTATAACTGTGGCTCAAATAGCAATCACTGGACTGGTGAAGAAGGCAATTAGCACCCCTGCCCTCACTGCTCAGGCCACTGTGTTTAGGAGTCATCTGATTTGATTGAATTTATTATTGTCGCATGCACCTAGGTACAGTGAAAAGTTTTGTTTTGCGTGCAGTGCAAGCAGATCATTACCATACTTTATGTCTATTCTTTCACAGGATGAGGGCATCGCTGGCTCGGCAGCATTTATTGACCATCCCCAAAAAGGCAGTTAATAGCCAACCACATTGCTGTGGGTCTTGAGTCACATGTAGGCAAGGATGGTAGTTTCCTTCCCTCAAGGGCATCAGTGAACCAGAGGGGTTTTCCTCCCAACAATGGATTCATTGTCATCATTAGGTTCTTAATTCTGGATATTTATTAAATTCAAATTCCACCATCTGCTGTAATAACAAAGCGTGGAGCTGGATGAACACAGTAGGCCAAGCAGCATCTTAGGAGCAAGACAGCCAATGTTTCGGGGAGGGTTAGCTCTTGTGATGGACTGGGCTGTGTTCGCAACTCTCTGTAGTTTCTCACAATCCTGGGGAGAGCAGTGGTCATATCATGACATCGAGGTTGCACAGGACACCAGTGAGGCCACTTCTGGAGTGCTGTGTACGGTTCTGGTCACCCTGCTGCAGGAAGGATGCTATTAAATTGGAAAAGATGCAGAAAAGATTTTCCAGGATGTCGTCGGGACCAGAGGGTTTGAGTTAAAAGGAGAGGCTGGGTAGGCTGAGACTTTTATCCCTGGAGTGCAGAAGGTTGAGGGGTAACCTTATAGAGGTTTATAAAATCATGAGAGACATGGATAGGGTGAATAGCCAAGGTCTTTTTTTCCCGGGGTAGGGGAGTCCGAAACAAGAGGGCATAGGTTTAAGGTGAGAGGGGAAAGATTGAAAAGGGACCTGAAGAGTAACATTATCACACAGAGGGTGGTTTGTATGTGGAAGAACTGCCAGAGGAGGTGGTAGATGCAGGTACAACATTTAAAAGACTTTTGGACAGGTACGTGAATAGGAAAGGTTTGGAAGGATATGGGCCAAATGCAGGCAGCTGGGGCTAGTTCAGTTTGGGGATCCTAGTTGACATGCATGAGTTGGGCCAAAGGGCTTGTTTCCTTATGACATAGATACTTATGACATGCAGCAGATAAAGGAAAGTGGTCATGTCTTTACAGGTGTGTATTTACAAAGAAGCTTTACCTGTGCCATGATGTGCCCTCTATGTCCTTTCCTTCCTGCTTTGTCCGGCTGCTGTCCCGGGACCCACAGCTGGCCTGGAGAGAGCATGTCCTCAACGTGATGTTTCACTTGGAGCAGGTGGGCTTGTTGGCCTCTGACACAGGGGTCCTTGGCCTATGGGTGTCCTCTGGAATCTCCCCAGAGCTGGTGGTGTTGTCACGAGGACCAGGCGGGATGCACTCGGAAGTATTGTTGACCCCGAGTGAGTGAGTCCCTGCTGCTCCAGGCCTTGGGAGGAGCTGCTGGGATCCAGGTGAACCTGCTCCATCACTTTGTAGATGTGGATGAGGGAATTCTCCTTTCCGGGTCTTTATCCTCTTCTTCCCGCTCGTTGCTTGTGGCTCATTTGTGTCCGTCTTTGGAAGCTTGCAGCAATTCCTCCTCATTTCGACTTCTGATGAGGCTCTTGGCAATTTGGCTGGTGCTGCCAGGACCGCTTGCAGCCAAAGGGTCCAGACTTGTTGAAAGTGTCCTGCCTGGTTCGCAGACAGGTCCTCTTCCTACAGGGGGTTATCAGGGTGGCAGGAGGCTGAGGTGAAGCATCCCAGGACCCCCAAGAGCAACCTGAGAGCCTGTATGTGGTCCCTTCTCCCTCTGGGTTGCCCACTTGTGCCATCCCATCTCCATACAAGGAAGGGAGCACCTGGGGTGAGGTCAACTGTCCTTGCAGTTGGTGCCGAGCAATGAAGTCCGGAGCGACCACGGAGAGCAGATCCACATGGATGTTTGAGCACACACTGAGGGCATCCAACCTCCACATTGGAGAGGTGGGCAGGCAGAGATGTGCCAGAAGTGGCACGTTGGGGCAGAGAAATTAATGGTGGGCACCAGAGGACTTTCTCATGCCTGGGTCTGCCCCAGGCACCTGGTCTCCAGCAGAACCTCTCCCGACATTCCGAACCCGTGACCAGCTGTGCGTGTGGGGGGATGGTGGGGGTGGGGGTGGGGGCGCCGTGGGAAATATAGCAGTGCCATGAGTCAAACTCTAAGCTGGCCAGAAATATGCAACTGAGGTGTTGGCCACTGAGCGGACTGGCAGAGGGAATCGAGGGTTTGGGGGTAGCCTGTGTTGGCAAATTGCCTGAGGGTTCTGTCGTCCAGAGTTGGGGCGGTGCTATTCTCTAGTGGGTAGAGGCTGGGCTGATGCCTCAGGAGAAACGAGGGGAAGGAAGGAGTTTTGTGAAGGAGGCCACATTTGGGTACATTTCTGAGGCTACTCAAGAGTGGCAGTAACGGCACCCGGTGGAGGGAATATGCCAGGCTCAGGATCATTGCCGATCCTCTCCCAGACCAATGTTGGCCACCTGCTGCCTATCTTGCCTCTCTCCTCCCTATCCTGTGCCCGATTTCCCCTGGAATAAGACAAGGGGCAGGGATTAAATGATGTGGACGAGGCTGGCACGGCAGTGGTAGTGGTGGTGGAAGTGAGCAAGGGGGCGGGGAGGTGTCCAAAGTGAGTGCCTAAGGAAGTGCAGAGGGACGTGCAGTATTTGGGAGGAGTGTAGGGTGGGTGAGAGCGAGTTGAGGGAAGTTACTGGAGGCAGTAATGAAAGGGATAGAGCGTGAGCCTTGCCGGGAGGTGGGTACAGTGGCAGTGAGGGTCTGAGTGTGAGATATCAAAGAGAATTTTGTGGCCTTTACCCTGGCAGAACATACACTGCTGGGCATGAATGGAGACATCAACAGTGCTCAGCAATAACCTGGTCAGTATTGCCCAGTTTGGGATCCTCCAGGGCACTCAGCTCCTGCCTCATTACAGCCTCGGTTCAAACATGGGCAAATGGGCTGAAATCCCGAGGCGAGGTGAGGGTGACAGCCCTTGACATCATGGCTGCATTCATCCGAGTGTTGCTTCAAGGAGCCATAACAAAACTGGAGTCAATGGGTATCAGGGCGCAAACTCTCTGGTGGTTGGAGTCATACCTGGCACATAGGACGATGGTGGTGGAGTCATCTCAGCTTCAGGACATCTCTGCAGGAGTTCCTCAGGCCCAACCATCTTCAGCTGTTTCATCAATGATCTTCCCTCCATCATAAGGTCAGAAGTGGGGATGTTGGCCAATCATTGCACTATGTTCACCACTGTTCACAAATCCTCAGATACTGAAGCAGTCGGTGTTCAAATGTAACAAGATGTGGACAATATCCATGACACATGGCAAGTAACATCTGTGCCACACAAATGCCAGTAAATGACCATTTCCAATAAGAGATGACTTAACCACTGCCCCTTGACATTCAATGGTGTTACCATCACCAAATCCCCCGCTATCAACATCCCAGGGGTTACTATTGACCAGAAATTCAACTGGACTGAACACATTAACAGAGCGGCTACAAGAACAGGCAAGAAGCTGGGAAAACTGTGGTGAGTAACTCACCTCCCGACTCTCCAAAGCATGTTCACCATCAACAAGGCACAAGTCAGGAGTGTGATGGGACACTCCCCACTTGCCTGGATGGGTGCAGCTCCAACAACACTCAAGAAGCTTGACACCATCCAGGACAAAGCAGCCTGCACCACATCCACAAGCATCCACTCCCTCCACCGCCAACACTCAGTAGCAGCAGTGTATACTGTCTGCAAGATGCACTGCAGAAATTCACCAAAGATCCTCAGACAGAACCTTCCAAACCCACGACCACTTTCATCCAGAAGGACAAGGGCAGTAGATATGTGGGAAACACCATCCCCTGCAAGTTCCCCTCCAAGTCACCCACCATCCTGACATGGAAATGTATTGCAGTTCCTTCACTGTTGCGGGGTCAAAATCCTGGACTTTCCACCTTAAAGGCATTGTGGGTCTACCCACAGCATATAGGCTTTCAGTGGTTCAAGAAGGCAGCTCACCACCACCTTCTTGAGGGGGCAACTAGGGATGGGCAATACCTGCTTGCCCAGCTAGTGATAATGGGAACTGCAGATGCTGCAGAATCCAAGATAATAAAATGCGAGGCTGGATGAACACAGCAGGCCAAGCAGCATCTCAGGAGCACAAAAGCTGACGTTTCGGGCCTAGACCCTTCATCAGAGAGGGGGATGGGGTGAGGGTTCTGGAATAAATAGGGAGAGAGGGGGAGGCGGACCGAAGATGGAGAGTAAAGAAGATAGGTGGAGACAGTATAGGTGGGGAGGTAGGGAGGGGATAGGTCAGTCCAGGGAAGACGGACAGGTCAAGGAGGTGGGATGAGGTTAGTAGGTGGATGGGGGTGCGGCTTGGGGTGGGAGGAAGGGATGGGTGAGAGGAAGAACAGGTTAGGGAGGCAGAGACAGGTTGGTAATAAAATGTGAGGCTGGATGAACACAGCAGGCCAAGCAGCATCTCAGGAGCACAAAAGCTGATGTTTCGGGCCTAGACCCTTCATCAGAGAGGGGGATGGGAAAGGGAACTGGAATAAATAGGGAGAGAGGGGGAGGCGGACCGAAGATGGAGAGTAAAGAAGATAGGTGGAGAGAGTATAGGTGGGGAGGTAGGGAGGGGATAGGTCAGTCCAGGGAAGACGGACAGGTCAAGGAGGTGGGATGAGGTTAGTAGGTAGATGGGGGTGCAGCTTGGGGTGGGAGGAAGGGATGGTTGAGAGGAAGAACCGGTTAGGGAGGCAGAGACAGGTTGGACTGGTTTTGCGATGCAGTGGGTGGGGGGGAAGAGCTGGGCTGGTTGTGTGGTGCAGTGGGGGGAGGGGATGAACTGGGCTGGTTTAGGGATGCAGTAGGGGAAGGGGAGATTTTGAAACTGGTGAAGTCCACATTGATACCATATGGCTGCAGGGTTCCCAGGCGGAATATGAGTTGCTGTTCCTGCAACCTTCGGGTGGCATCATTGTGGCAGTGCAGGAGGCCCATGATGGACATGTCATGTAGAGAATGGGAGGGGGAGTGGAAATGGTTTGCGACTGGGAGGTGCAGTTGTTTGTTGCGAACTGAGCGGAGGTGTTCTGCAAAGCGGTCCCCAAGCCTCCGCTTGGTTTCCCCAATGTAGAGGAAGCCGCACCGGGTACAGTGGATGCAGTATACCACGTTGGCAGATGTGCAGGTGAACCTCTGCTTAATGTGGAATGTCATCTTGGGGCCTGGGATAGAGGTGAGGGAGGAGGTGTGGGGGCAAGTGTAGCATTTCCTGCGGTTGCAGGGGAAGGTGCCGGGTGTGGTGGGGTTGGAGGGCAGTGTGGAGCGTACAAGGGAGTCACGGAGAGAGTGGTCTCTCCGAAAAGCAGACAGGGGTGGGGATGGAAAAATGTCTTGGGTGGTGGGGTCGGATTGTAGATGGCGGAAGTGTCGGAGGATGATGCGTTGTATCTGGAGGTTGGTAGGGTGGTGTGTGAGAACGAGGGGGATCCTCTTTGGGCGGTTGTGGCGGGGGCGGGGTGTGAGGGATGTGTTGCGGGAAATACGGGAGACGCGGTCAAGGGCGTTCTCGATCACTGTGGGGGGAAAGTTGCGGTCCTTGAAGAACTTGGACATCTGGGATGTGCGGGAGTGGAACGTCTTGTCGTGGGAGCAGATGCGGCGGAGGCGGAGGAATTGGGAATAGGGGATGGAATTTTTGCAGGAGGGTGGGTGGGAGGAGGTGTATTCTAGGTAGCTGTGGGAGTCGGTGGGCTTGAAATGGACATCAGCTACAAGCTGGTTGCCTGAGATGGAGACTGAGAGGTCCAGGAAGGTGAGGGATGTGCTGGAGATGGCCCAGGTGAACTGAAGGTTGGGGTGGAAGGTGTTGGTGAAGTGGGTGAACTGTTCGAGCTCCTCTGGGGAGCAAGAGGCGGCGCCGATACAGCCATCAATGTACCGGAGGAAGAGGTGGGGTTTGGGGCCTGTGTAGGTGCGGAAGAGGGACTGTTCAACGTAACCTACAAAGAGGCAGGCATAGCTGGGGCCCATGCGGGTGCCCATGGCCACCCCCTTAGTCTGTAGGAAGTGGGAGGAGTCAAAAGAGAAGTTGTTGAGGGTGAGGACGAGTTCAACTAGGCGGATGAGGGTGTCGGTGGAGGGGGACTGGTCGGGCCTGCGCGACAGGAAGAAGCGGAGGGCCTTGAGGCCATCTGTATGCAGAATGCAGGTGTATAGGGACTGGACGTCCATGGTGAAGATGAGGTGTTGGGGGCCAGTTGCCCAGCCAGTGATGCCCACATCCCACTAGCAAGTAATAAAATAGCTGCTGCCTGACCAGTGTAGTGTTTGTGTGTTCATTCATTTGGCTATATTAATAGCACACTATCAGTGGGGGCAAACAGATTTTCTGTGGAACCAGAAGTCACTCAGTGATCAATGCGCGGGACTGGGGAGTGGGGGGCGTCTTACGAGGGAGGCAGAGAGAGGTAGCACAGCAACATTTTGTGATTGTTGGCACCTCCCAGTGTGGGAGATTTCCCTGGATTTCACAGTAAGCGGGGAGGAAGCACATTCCAAGAAGCTGATTCGCAGAGGATCAATGCTCAGTGCCGGTAGCAGTCATGCTGTGGTTTCATCTCTGCTTCGAAACTCGCCATCCTGGACCTCTCTGTCTCCGCTGCATTGCGCACAGTCAGCCAATTCCCTACATTAGTTCCAGAATCAGCTCCCCTAGGCCAGAACACCAGACCAACAGTCCCTCTCCCTAATCCAGGAAACGCCAAGGCTTGCAAATAGAAACAGAGATGGAAATCATTGAGACCAGAGCCTTTGTTCATGCCCCACTGAGTATAGCTTGGACACAATACACTTGATCATTCTATGACCCTATTGGCCTTGAGGAGGGGTCTTAAGTTGCTGGGGGTAGAGGAGGTTCAGCCCCCAAAAGCTGCCAACCGTTAACTGACCCCTAGGAGTGCAGGCTGTGGGAAAGAGGGGGGATAAAATGGTTAGAGAGAAAGAAACAGAAATTGCAGACAGGAAATTAGAGGCATTTTAGAAATATATGAATTGTAAACACCCCCAACAATAATTTCCAAACTTAAGATGTAGGAACAGAAGTGGCCTATTTAGACAATGAAGACTGCTCTGACTTCAATGAGATTGTGTCTGTTCTGATCATTCTCATCTCCATTTTCCTGACTTTTTCCTGTAATTTCTTTCACTGACTAAACAAAACTTGTCTACCTCAGCTTTGAATATACTTCCTGATCCAGACTCGACAGCCCTCCTTGGAGAAGAACTCGTCAGATTCTTTACCCTCTGAGAGAAGAAATTCCTCCTCATTTTGTCTTAAACAGGGTGACCCCTTATTCTGAGATGATGCCCTCTGCTCTTGGACTCTCCCAGGAGGGGAAACAACTTTTCTGCATCTCCCCTGTCACGAATCTTGTTTGTTTCAATAAGATCGCCTCTCATTCTTCTAAACTGTAATGAGCACAGGCCTAGCCTACTTACCTCTCTTAAGATAGTCCCTCCACACTCAGCTGAGTGAACCTTCTCTGGACTGCCTCCAAATTTGTTAGACTGGGAGCCCAAAACTGCTCCTGGTGTTCCAGCCTGATTAGTGTCTTGATATAACAAGGTGTAGAGCTGGATGAACACGGCAGGCCAAGCAGCATCAGAGGAGCAGGAAGGCTGACGTTTCAGGCCGAGACCCTGTCTGGCTGCATTCTGAGCCTCTCAGCGCCCATCCCGTTCTGACCCTTGTTGGTCCAGCCTAGAGGGAAGGACACTCCAATTGCACTACCAGCTGCCCAGGCCTGGCTGTCTCATGATTGATGGTGGTGCAAGTGTAACATGAGGGGAGGCTGAGAGTGAGCCATTGTCTCTGCCAGGTGTATGTTGGAATAGCAGGAATAATGCAGGAATGATTTATCTGTCTAACTTCCTCATCATAAACTGGTCTGTACATTATTGACAGTCATCAAACTCACCGCTATCGACATAGGGCTGGGAGCAGGACTAGGCCTTTCGGCCCTGTCCTGCTGTTCAATGTGGCTGACCGTCCAACTCAGCCCCCTGGTTTCCCGCTTTCTCCCCACACCCTTTATCCTTAAGAACTCAATCTGATTCCTGCTTGAAAATGTTCAATGTTCTGGACTGACCTGCTTCATGTGACAGAGAATTCCGCAGGCTCGCCACTCTCTGGGTGAACTCTTCCCCATCCCAGCACTACCCTGTATCCTCACACTCCTGGTTCTGGACTCCCCAGTCATGGCTAACACCCTTTCTACATTCACCCGGTCTGCTCCTTGTTAGAATTTTATAGGCTCCCATAAGATCCTCACCGTTCCTCTGAACTCCAGTGAACATAGTTGTTCAAATACAGAAGTAATGATCTGTTCCCTTGCTTGCAAAGATCGCATGTGGGGACCACTGTGTGTAGTTCTGGTCCACTTACCTAATGAAGGGTACACTGTCGTATGGGAAGCGACCGCAACAGTGGCTCTACCTGACCAGTCCCTGCAACAGTAGGACAATGTTCAATGACGGAGAGATTGAGGTGACTGCATTCTGTGGAGTTTTGAAGAATGAGAGGTCATCCCACTGAAACGTACAGAATTTTTAAAGAAATCGATGGGCTGAATGCTAGTAACTAAGTATCTCGGTGGTTTGGGGTGATGGTGGATGAGGGCAGATAATCTCAGCCTAAGGGGGCAGACCATTTGGGGCTGAGATGAGGACAAATTTCTTCACTTTCAGGGGCTAGTAGACCTTTGAATTGGCCGCCCCAGAGGACAGCGGACCCTCAGTCATGAAACAGAATCAGGGCCTAGTTCGATTGATCTGGAGACTAATGCTGGAAAATGGTGATCTACGATGGTGGAGCAGGCTCGAGCTGTTGAAGGGCCTATTGCCACTCTGATGCACCTATGCTCACATTCCAACAGCAACGTCCAGATCATTAAGTCCTCGTTCCTTTCCTCTGTTGTGAGGACCCCCTTCCCCTCTGTGTTCCTCTGTGTGTGTTGCATTCAGGTCCTCCACACTCTCTCTTAGCTGAAATCAGGGAGACCCAACGGGCTGAGATAGTTGGGATCCTGCCCTGCATGTGGAAGCGAGGGGAGACAGGAACCCGGCAGCTGCACCCAAGGGTAACCGGGCGCCGCTCGCCCAGAACATTCTGAAGCCCCTGGTCATGCCACGAGGGAGCCGGCCAACCGTTCGAGGCCACTGGCCCCGTTTCCTGCTCCCAGATGTCGGACTGCCACCTGCGATCCTCATAAGCCCACTTTCAACTCTTGCCGATCCTGTCAAAACCTTACTAATGACTCTCTGGTCCGTTGCTGGGGAAAGCTGAGCTGCGCAAGTAACCCGCACCCACCTCTCCCACCAGGGCATCCCCCCCAACAACAGTTTCCTTTTCTCAATAAATCCCTTCCTATATTTACAAGAGATTCAGTTGTGAAATGAGTTGAGAGTCAGTGACGTGAGTCAGGGTTTGGAAAAGAACCAGAACATTAATAAAAACTACTGAACACTTTATACATCCCAGTGGAGACTACTGTTTGTAACATTCCATGTTTAAAACAAACTGAAAGCCCCAAAGCTGAATTAATGAGCAGCTGGGAGCCAGATCTGCTCTTTCTATGTCTGCATTCGCCTGTGGGACAGGGTAATTACTGGCTGGACAGGCATTTAGTGCCCGTCTCTAGTTGCCCCTTGAGACATTCGTGGGAACTGGAAAGGGTGAGAAAAGATTTACAAGGTTGTAGCGGGACTGGTAGCTTTGAGTTGTAGGGTAAGGCTCAATAGGCAGGGACTTATTTCCCTGGAGTGTAGGAGGCCGAGGGGTGACCTTATATAGAGGTTTATAAAATCACAAGGGGCATAAGTAAAGAGAACAGCAAAGGTCTTTTATCCAGGGTAGGTGCATCCAAAACAAGATGGTATAGGTTTAGGGTGAGAGGAGACTGTTTTAAAAGGGACCTGGGGCACAGGTTTTGCACACAGAGGATGGTTCGAATGTGAATGAACTGCCAGGGTTATAGAGCCATACAGCACAGAAACAGACCCTTCAGTCTCACTTGTCCATGCTGACCAGACATCCCAATGTGATCCAGATAACAAAGTGTGGGGCTGGATGAACACAGCAGGCCAAGCAGCATCTTAGGAGCACAAAAGCTGACGTTTTGGGCCTAGACTCTTCCCAGTTTGCCAGCAATTGGCACATATTTCTCCAAATCCTGCCCATTCATGTACCCACCCAGATGCCTTTTATACAAAACTTCAACACTTCCCCTGGCAGCTCCTTCCATACACGCAAAACCCTCAACCTCCGATGCTCCAGGGGGAGAAAATGCCCCAGCCTATCCAACCTCTCCCTGCAACTCAAGTCTCCTGGTATCTTCTTGCACCTTTTCTGGTTTAATAGTATCCTTCCAATAACAGTGATGGGAATTGTAGGCAGTATTCCAAAAGTGACCTTACCAATGTCCTGTACAGCTGCAACACAACCTTCCAACTCCTGTACTCAATGTCGTGACCAATGAAGGCAAGCATGCTGAATGCCTTCTTCACCGCCCTGTCTACCTGTGACGCTGCTTTCAAGGGACTATGTATCTGCACTCCTAGGTTTCTTTGTTGAACGAGACACCCAAAAGCCCGACCAACCAACCCGATCTTCCGGTTTTCATCCACAATAACCCACCTCCCCCTCCCCTTATGATATGTCCATTCTTGGCCTCTCTTCACTGTCAGTGCAAGCCCAAACATCGACTGGAGGAACATCACCTCATATTCTACCTTGGGAACTTACAGCCCAATGGCCTTAACATCAACTTCACCGGCTTCAAAATCTCTCCTCCCCCAACTTGTCCATGTTCTGACTCACCTATCCTCTCCGCCCTTCCCACTGACCAACCACAATAACCCTCTACCTGCATCCAACCATCTCCAGCTCACCTACCCTCTCCCCCCAGCCCTCTCCCCTCCCCGTCTATTTAGTTCTGGGCACCTTACCCCCCTCCCCAGTCCTGATGAAGGGTTTTGGCCTGAAATGTTGACTTTCCTGCTCCTCGGACTCTGTCTGACCTCCACTTTTATTGACATTTGGATAGGGATACGTGGATAGGAAAGGTTTAGAGTGACACGGGCCAAAAAGCTGGCAAATGGGACTAGTTTAGTGTGGAAAACCTGGTCAGCATGGGTGAGATGGGCCGAAGCGCCTGTTCCATGTGGTATGACTCTCTGACTCAACTGCTGCAATCCATCTGCTGTAAGAAGATCCACATTACTTTAGGGAGGGAATACCTATGTTATTTCTCAAGGGATTGAATGAAATAACGAGATCTCTTTCCTCAGGCACGCTGAAAGGGTGGGAGTTTAAAGCATCTCCTGCATCGCCAGGGGTGTACTGGATGGAACCATCTCTTTAAGGAGCCTGGGTGAAGTGACTGAAGGTGCGAAGCTCTGTGTGTGGCTCAGCCAGGAATTCGAGAGCCCAAGCTCCATCCCGAAGGTGGAAGCATCACAACCCCAGGCGGGCATCCTAGCAGACGTGATTTCCCTGGGAGTCCTTGTGACTCCTGGTCCCTTGGGTGCATCCAGTAACGGCTTCAAAGCGGGAGCTTGGTGGGGGAGATGGTGGCTTCCAATTCTCCAGTGCCCCTACTGAGGCCTCTGTGCTACTTGCTGTGCACCATGGTCTCCTCATCGCAACAGTGGCCATGGTGAAGGGAGAGAGAGTGCCCACCAGCCGCCGTGGAGGCGATCTCCTGGGGGCACCCCCAGGATTTTAGAGTGCCCCACATCACCCTGCAGAACCTCCAGTAGTCGAGTTCGAAGAGGGTTTCCACCCCCCCCGGACCCAATTTTGGATTGAGGTACTCAAGGCCTCCCATCACCAGAGGACTGCCACCAGGTGACTACCTCAGTCTCATCACTCAGTGAGGTAGAAGTGGTATGTGGAGATATGAGGCAAAAGGCAGAAAATTGGCACTGGGGGATAGATTGGTCCACGAGAGGCTGAATGCCTCAATCTGAGCTTCTGCCCCAACACTTCCCTTCCCCCTGCCCCATTTCTGAGAAAGGGTCCTGACCCAAAGCATCAGCTTTCCTGCCCCTCTGATGCTTCTTGTATTCTGTGTTCCTCCAGTTCCACACTGTGTTATCTCTGACCCCAGCATCAGCAGTTCTTACTATCTCCTGTTAAAGCATGTTAGGTTGAAAAAACAAAATCTGCAATGTGTCCGGCGTAAGCAGCTCAGTGTTGAGATGCTGTATCAGAGTCATAGATGCACATTACACATCGCTCACTTGCTTTGAGGGAGTTGACTGGGCATGCCGTCCCTTGGTCATGCACGTGTTGCACTGCCGTGACTCAACATTGAGTTGAATACTTTTAGGGCCTAAACCCTCCCATGCCCCAGCCCCAGGCCCCGAACCCCAATACCAGACCTTGTTACCACGTAGCCTGCCATTACACACCCCCTGTAGTTAGTCACTAACAGTCCCCATTAACAACCACTCAGCCTCCCAGCCTGATCGTTAGCATCTCCTTCGTCTGTCCAACTGCTCTACTCTCTGTTCGGGGTCCACCCTAGCATTTACTCCCTACCCCACCCACCTCCCAATTTTCTGCATGTAAACCAACATTTTACCAGCTACAACCAGTTCCGAGGAAGGGTCCCGGGCCCGAAACATTATCTCTGATTGTTGTTTTATTCGCAGCCCCTGTCCCAGCTGTGAGTTGGTATCCTGTACTGACAGCTGTCCCTGACCCAGCAGTGAGCTGGTGTCCTGTACTGACAGCTGTCCCTGACCCAGCAGTGAGCTGGTGTCCTGTACTGACAGCAGGCCTTGTCCCAGCAGTGAGCTGGTGTCCGACATTGACAGCAGTCCCTGTCCCAGCAGTGAGCTTGTATCCTGTACTGACAACAGTTCCTGTCCCAGCAGTGAGCTGGTGTCCTGTACTGACAGCAGTCCCTGTCCCAGCAGTGAGCTGGTGTCCTGTACTGACAGCAGGCCCTGTCCCAGCAGTGAGCTGGTATCCTGTACTGACAGCCGTTCCTGTCCCAGCTGTGAACTGGTATCCTGTACTGACAACAGTCCCTGTCCCAGCAGTGAGCTGGTGTCCTGTACTGACAGCAGCCCCTGTCCCAGCAGTGAGCTGGTGTCCTGTACTGACAGCAGTCCCTGTCCCAGCAGTGAGCTGGTATCCTGTACTGACAGCCGTTCCTGTCCCAGCTGTGAACTGGTATCCTGTACTGACAGCTGTTCCTGTCCCAGCTGTGAACTGGTATCCTGTACTGACAGCTGTCCCTGACCCAGCAGTGAGCTGGTATCCTGTACTGACAGCTGTCCCTGTCCCAGCAGTGAGCTGGTATCCTGTACTGACAGCAGTCCCTGACCCAGCAGTGAGCTGGTATCCTGTACTGACAGCAGACCCTGTCCCAGCAGTGAGCTGGTATCCTATACTGACAGCAATCCCTGTCCCAGCAGTGAGCTGGTATCCTGTACTGACAGCAGCCCCTGTCCCAGCAGTGAGCTGGTATCCTATACTGACAGCAGTCCCTGTCGCAGCAGTGAGCTGGTGTCCTGTACTGACAGCAGCCCCTGTCCCAGCAGTGAACTGGTATCCTGTACTGACAACAGTCGCTGTCCCCGCAGTGAGCTGGTATCCTGTACTGACAGCAGTCCCTGTCCCAGCTGTGAGCTGGTATCCTATACAATGATGCATTCCCTCGGTGCTGATTCTCGCACAGTGCTGCAAAATCTCGGACCTGACGCTGTAATCCTATTACTCTCGCTCGATTCTGACTCCTTTATAATGAGGCGCTAGCTCACCTCTCACACTTAGCACTGACCAGCTGATAATGAGGCACTACCTCCAGTTCTGAAGCAGTGCCTCTTTGTCAGAGGGTCAATACTGTGGCAGTGTCGCCTTGTAATGGGGCAGAACTGAGAGAGTGCCACACGAGTAGACGGTCAGTACTGAGGTAACACATTTCTGTCAGAGGGTCAATACTGAAGGAGTGCGTTATTGTCAGAGGGTCAGTCCTTAGGCATTGAAGTACTGTCTGAGCTTCAATACTGAGGGAGTGCCTCATTGTCAGTGTCAGAACTGTGGGAGTGCTTTACTGCCAGAGGGTCAAGACTGAGGCAATGCAGTGGGTCTGAATTGAGGGAGGGCCACATTGTGTGAGCTTCTGTCGGCTGCTCTGGTTTCCTCCCACAGTTCAAACGTGTGCGGATTAGGTGGATTGGCCATGCTAAATTACCCATAGTGTATAGGTTAGATGAATTAGCAACGCGAAATGCCGGGTTACAGGCATAGGTTAAGGGGATGGGTCAGGGTCTAGGTCAGATGAGCTTAGGAGTGTCAGTGTGGACTTGTTGATCTCAATGACCTGTTTTACACTGTGGGGGTTCTATGATTCCAATGAAAGGATCAGTACTGTGGCATTTCAGCACTGTCCGAGGATAAGATCAGTGGGAGTGCGTAATTGTCAGAGGATCAATACTGAGGCTGAGCCAGGGAACCATAGGCCAGTGATCCTCTGGGCTGACATTCATGACCCATGAGGGTATGCCTCAGAAACAGTGACCATGAACCTGCTGAATTGGCGTAACACCATCTTGCTTACTAATGTCCTTCAGTGAAGGCAATCTACCATTCTTATCCGGTCTGGTCTACTCCTGATACATAGCAATGTGGGCTCACGCTGAAATGCTCCTCTCAAATCGCTGTCCAAAAAGAAGTGAAACCAGATGGACCAACCAGGATTGACCTAAGCACCCACTATAGACAATGGCAGAAACAGCCCTGTTGACCCTGCAAAGTCCTCCTCACTAACATGTTGGGGCTAGTGCCAAAATTGGGAGAGCCGTCTCACAGACTAGTTGAGCAACAGCCTGACACAGTCATACTCATAGAATCACACCTTCGAGACAATGTCCCAGACACCACCATCCCTGGATATATCCTGTCCCACCAGCAGGACAGACACAGCAGAGGGGGTGGCACAGTGATGTACAGTCGGGAGGCTGTTGATCTGGCAGTCTGCAACATTGACGCCAGACTCCAGACCACATACCGTCCTCCCTCCGCTGATGAATCAGTATTCCTCAATGTTAAATAACAATGAGAGGAAACACTGAGGATGCAAGGGCACAAAATATACTCTGGGTGGGGGATTTTGATGTCCACTACCAAAAGTGGCTCAGCAGCAGTACTGCAGATTGAGCTGGTTGGGTGCTAAAGGACATAGCAGTTAGACTGGTTCTGCTGCAGGCAGTGAGGGAACTGATGAGGGAAAAACATACTTGATCTCTTCCTTACCAACCTGCTGGCTACTCTTCTATCTGTCCGTGGCAGTATTGGTAAGAGTGACCATCGCACTGTCCTTGTGTTGATGACATATCTTCTTTCCTTTTCATTTACTAATTTTTCATGCAGCTGAAAACCCCCCATTCTACTAATTTGTTTAAAGCTGAAACACCTTACCTTTCCTGATCACCCTCTCCCTTTCCCAATCACCCTCCCTATCACAATCACCCTCTCCCTGTCTCAATCACCTCCCACTCCCCAGCAGCCTATACTCTCACCTTTTCCCTTCCCTTACTGTTCCCCTTCCTCAGGGGCAGCTTCAGCTACTGACGCAGGATCAGTTTCCTGCATGACTGTCTGCAGGGATGGTGTGGTGTGTCTGCAGGGATGTTGTGGGGGTGTCTGCAGGGATATTGTGGGGTGTCTGCAGGGATATTGTGGGGTGTCTGCAGGGATGGTGTGGTTTGTCTGCAGGGATGGTGTGGTTTGTCTGCAGGGACGTTGTGGGGTGTCTGCAGGGATGGTGTGATATCTCTGCAGGGGTGCTGTGGGTTGTCTAAGGGGATGTTGTGGGATGTCTGCTGAGATGTGGTGGGGTGTTTGCTGAGATGTTTTGGGATGTTTGCAGGGATGTTATGGGATGTCTAAGAGAATGGTGTGGGTTGTCTAAGGGAATGGTGTCGGGTGTCTAGGGAATCTCTCAGTTACCCACTGAACCAGCCCCTGTCTTGATTCCCCGGAACTAGCCGCACCTTGACACTCCCCTGCACCCACTCTAGCTGTCCTCTGATCCAGCAGCACCAACCACCAAAAAACCCACTTCCACCCTCAGCAATTCCCCCCCCCTCCCCACTCCCCCAATTCTCTGGACATAATGGTGCAGTGAGGCCGAACACAGGAACGCAAGTCTCTGTGTCATTTCACTGAAACTGATCATTGGACTCATACCTGGGGGTTTGGCACTTTGTGTTGAGCTCCTTGTCCGGAGGGTGGTAACGTCTGGGTGCCCGACTGAGGCTGGCATTGAACCTTCTGTGAGTGGTGAGGCAGCCTGTGACTGGCACCTTCAATAACCCTGCCCGATAGGTCAGGGAGCGGGTGGGGTGAAATTCATAAGGAAAGAAAACTGGGTCCTTGTTGCAAGCTAATGTCTCCCAGCAGCAGGAGACTGTGTTCACACAAATTAACTACAGCCAACTCTGCCACCGGTTAACGGAGGGAAGCACTGCGGAGCAAGTAGCCGTTCCCTTTGTTTCTGTATCCAGAGGGAAAAATGCACATTTGGAGGCAAGTGCTTAATATGAACTGTCAGGAATTTGTGCTACAATAAACTCGCCTACTTGAAAAGACTCAGACAAGGCCAGTTCCTCAGGAGCGCTTTCCTACTCTGAGCAGATCACCATTTCCTACTGTTTGTCCACGAACCACAGTTCACACTGGGAGGCTTATTCAATCTAAATGTCCTGACATTTTGATGTAGTCCTGTTTTGCTGAGCTAGTCCGAACGGGGCAACAAAAGAAGTAATCAGTGCTGGGTCCACTTTTGTTTGCCATTTTATATCAATGGTTTTGATGAGAATAAAGAAGATGTGGTTAGCAAGTTTGCAGATGGCACCAAAATTGGTGGCACAGTAGACAATGAAGCATGAAATCTAAGGGTACATGGGGATCTTGATCAATTAGGTCAATGGGGTGAAGAGATGGTGTTTAGTTTGGATTAATGCGAGCTATTGCATTTCAGTAAAACAAACAAAGGCAGGATTATAGAATTAAAACTAGGGCCTTGGCTAGTGCTGTAGAACAGAGAGACCTAGGGGTCCAGGTGCATAATTCTTCAAAGTTTGCGTCACATGCAGAAAGGGTGGTTGAAAGGTCATTTGGCACGCTTGCCTTCATTGCTAAGACATTTGAGTAGAGGAGTTGGGACATCATGTTGAGGTTGTATAGGAAGTTGGTGAGGCCTCTTCTGGAGTACTGTGTGCCATTCTGATCGCCCTGTTTTGGGGGGATATTATTAAGCTGAAGAGGGTTCAGAGAAGATTTACCAGGATGTTGCCAGGATTGGAGGGTTTGAGTTATAAGGAGAAGCTGGATAGGCAGGATAGAATTTTTCCACTGGAGTGTAGGAGGTTGAGAGGTGATCTTATAGAGATTTATAAAATCATGAGGGATATAGATAATGTGAATGATAAATATCACTTCCCTAGGATAGGGGATTCCAAGTTTGGGGGCATATTTTTTATGGTGAGAGGAGAAAGATTTGTAAAAGAGATGAGGGGCAATTATTTTTTACACAGAGAGTGGTTCGTGTGTGGAGTGAGCTTCCAGAAGAAGTGGTGGATGCGGGTACAGTCACAAGGTTTGGATAGGAGAGGTTTGGTGGGATATGGGCCAAATGCAGGCAGGTGGGACTAATTTATTTTGGGATGTCAGGTCAGGAGGATCTGTTTCCATGCTGTATGGTTCTATGGCTCTAAACACTGCCCTGAAGTCTGTGGGAGCTGGGTGCTTTGCTCTCCCTTTCTTTGTGGATAAGCTTATGAACCAATCAGTCTTACAGCTCCTTACACACACATTCACACACACACACACACACACACACACAGACACACACACACACACACACACACACACACAGACACATCCCCCTTGTTTCTCCCTTATGTCCACCCACACAATTTTACCCCATCACCTCATTTACCATATTAATACATTCCCCCTTTTCACTTTAAATAAAATGCTTTGAAGACATGCAAACAATCACAGTACCTCAGTGATAATGGGAACTGCAGATGCTGGAGAATCCAAGATAACAAAGTGTGAAACTGGATGAACACAGCAGGCCAAGCAGCATCTCAGGAGCACAAAAGCTGACGTTTCGGCCTAGACCCTTCATCAGAGAGGGGAATGGGGAGAGGGTGTTGAAATAAATAGGGAGAGAGGGGGAGGCGGACCAAAGATGGAGAGAAAAGAAGATAAGTGGAGAGGAGAGTAAAAGTGGGGAGGTAGGGAGGGGTGGGTCAGACCGGGGAGGACGGACAGGTCAAGGAGGCGGGATGAGGTTAGTAGGTAGGAAATGGAGGTGCGCTTGAGGTGGGAGGAGGGTATAGGTGAGTGGAAGAACAGGTTAGGGAGGTGGGGATGAGCTGGGCTGGTTTTGGGATGTAGTGGGAGAAGGGGAGATTTTGAAGCTTGTGAAGTCCACATTGATACCATTGGGCTGCAGGGTTCCCAAGCGGAATATGAGTTGCTGTTCCTGCAACCTTTGGATGGCATCATGTGGCACTGCAGGAGGTCCGTGATGGACATGTCGTCTAAGGAATGGGAGGGGGAGTTAAAATGGTTCGCGACTGGGAGGTGCAGTTGTTTATGGCGAACTGAGCGTAGGTGTTCTGCAAAGCGGTCCCCAAGCCTCCGCTTGATTTCCCCAATGTAGAGGAAGCCACACCGGGTACAGTGGATACAGTATACCACATTGGCAGATGTGCAGGTGAACATCTGCTTAATGTGGAAAATCATCTTGTGGCCTGGGATGGGGGTGAGGGAGGAGGTGTGGGGGCAAGTGTAGCACTTCTTGTGGTTGCAGGGGAAGGTGCTGGCTGTGGTGGGGTTGGAGGGGAGTATGGAGCGAACAAGGGAGTCATGGAGAGAGTAGTCTCTCCAGAAGGCAGACAAGGGTGGGGATGTAAAAATCTCTTGGGTGGTGGGGTCAGATTGTAGATGGCGGAAATGTCGGAAGATGATGCGTTGTATCTGGAGGTTGGTGGGGTGGTATGTGAGGATGAGGGGGATCCTCTTAGGGCGGTTGTTGGGGGGGGCAGGGTGTGGTGGTTTAACTCTGTTCCCTCACAGCGCCAGAGACCCAGGTGACTGTCTCTGTGGAGTTTGCGTGTTCTCCCTGTGTTTGTGTGAGCTTCCCCTGGGTGCTCTGGTTTCCTTCCACAGTCCAAAGATGTTTAGGGTAGGTGGACTGGCCGTGCTAAATTGCCCACAGAATCCAGGGATGTTTAGGTTAGGTGGGTTAGACATGGAAAATGCAGGGATAGGGGAATGGGTCTGGGTGGGATGCTCTTTGGAGGGGCAGTTTGGACTTGTTTGGTCAACTGGCCTGTTTCTACATTGTAGGGTCTCTCTATAGATTCCCCTCTTTGAGAATCTCCAGTAGTTTCTCGGAGAAAACACCTTTTCTTGTGTGACAACCTGGTAACTGGTGGCTAGTATCAGCCCACTTTTGAAATCTCTTTTCTTTCCAACATTAACTTTGCATGTCAAGGTCGATCCTCAGTGATACCCACTCGTGAATGTACGCTATCCCAAACAGAGTGGTTACCCACAGAACAACCTGATTTGATTTAATTTATCGTTGTCATGTACAAAGATACAGAGAAAAGTGTTAACAATGTGCAGAGCTGGATGAACACAGCAGGCCAAGCAGCATCAGAGGAGCGGGAAGGCTGAAGTTTCGTGCCTAGGCCCTGCCCCATTTCTGAAGAAGGGTCTAGGCCTGAAATGTCAGCCTTCCTGCTCCTCTGATGCTGCTCAGCCTGCTATCTCCATCCAGCTCTACACCATGTTATCTCAGATTCTCCAGCACCTGCAGCTCCTACCATCAGTGAAAAGTTTTGTTTTCTGTGCTCTACAGGCAGACTGTACCATAATAACTGCATCAGGGTAGCGGAACAGATTGCGGAATACAGTGTTACAGGATGTGCACATAGAGAGAGAGATCAACATTAACATTTGAGAGGTCCATTCAAATTTCTGATAACAGTGGGGAAGAAGCTGTTCTTGAATCTGTTGGTACACATACTCAAACTTTTATATCTTCTGACCAACGGAAGAAGGTGGAAGACAGTGTAATTGGGTTGGATGGGAAGGGTCTTTGATAATGTTGATTTCCTTCCTGAAGCAGTAGGAAGCGTAGACAGAGTCAATGGATAGAAGGCGGGTTTGTGTGATGGACTGGGCTGTAGTTTCTTGTGGTGTTGGGAAGAGCATTTGCCATACCATGCTGTGATGCATCCGGATAGGATGCTTTCCATGGTGCGTCTATTAAAAACCTTTCCCAGATTACCACTCACAAATGGGCCAATCACAGGCAGGTGGGACTAGTTTAGTTTGGGAACAAGGTTGGCGTGGACCAGTTGGACCAAAGGGGCTTGACTTTATAACTAAGATAGACCAGAAACCTTTGCCAAATGCTAAGGAATGAACGAAGATCCACCAAGCATGAAGAGATTTCGTTTGAGATCTGAAGCTCTGTGCAGGGGAGGAATCTGACAACAGTGTTGCATTGTCACACTTTCCTGTAAGAGGACCCGAACAAGGAGAAAGAAAGATTTCGCTGCACACACACAGAGACCTTTAGCTCACTGATGTCAAACTATCTACCAGCGACACCACAGTGATGAGATGAGGGATGTCCAAAGTCAACTGAAGGGTGTGCTCAGATCAATGAGACAGCATCAGAGGATGGCCAGGATATAGTCCACACATTCCATTCTGAGGTGACACTTTGAGCAAACAAGGATCGGGAGTAACTTGCTGATCACAGAACTGTCGATGTGCAGAAGGAGGCCATTTGGCCTGTTGCCTTGGTTCTGTTCCGAGGGACAGAGGTGTGTGCCATCCAATCAAACACCCAAAACACTGATGGCACAAGCGGCCATAACTCCAGGCAGGAGCATCAGTGCAGGTTCTTGATTAAAATCACGAAAGGAGCGATCTGAAGAAAATGTCAACACTCAAGCTTGTATTCATTGTGGAGACTGAAGTTGGAATTTTGTCAGTGGGGCACCGTTCCCAACAGTCGAGCCATGGATACATCGCTGTCTTGCACAGAAGTCTCTATGGAGCAGAAAGAGGCTTTCCAGTCTGCACTGACCATCCAAAGATCAGCCCACCGCTACCCTATAATCCCACCTTTCCCACACTTTGTGGGCAATCTACCACAGTCAATCTAACCTAATCGGCACACCTTTGGACTGCAGGCGGAAATTAGGGCAGCTGGAGGAAACCCCATGCAGTCACAGGGAGAACTTTCAGATTGCACACGGACAGTCACCCATGGCTGAAGTGGAACCCAGGTCCCTGGCACTACGAGCTAGCAGTGCCAACCGCTGAGGCACCATGCCTTCTCCTGTTTTCTATGCAATTATAATTGACATACTGGCGGCATGCATAGGAGATACGTGGACCTGATGGAATCCATCCGAGGACATTAAAGGAAATACTGACAGAGATAGTGGAAGGACTGTTAGTAATCTTCCAGGAATTGTTAAATTCAAGGAAAGTCCCAGAGAGTTGGGAAAACTGCCAATGTAACATCATTATTTTGAAAGAGGAGGGGATGATTTGGATGTGCACATAGGAGGGACATTTAGTAAGTCTGCAGATGGCACCAAGATTGGTGGCGTAGTGGACACCCAAGATGGGCACCTCAGAGTATAACGGGACCTTGGTCAGATGGGCTGGGGGTGGCAGATGGAGTTTAATTTCGATAAATATGAGGTGCTGCATTTCAGAAAGGCAATTCAGGGCAGGTTAGATATACTTCACGGCAAGGTCCTTGGGGTGTTGTTGGACAAGGCAACCTTGGAGTGCAGATTCATAGTTCTTTGAAAGTAGAGTTGCAGGTAGACAGGATAGTGAAGAAGATGTTTGATACACTTTCCTCGACTGGTCAGTGCATTGAGTTGGAAGGTCATGTTGAGGCTGTAGAGGGCATAGGTGAGGTCACTTGTGGAATACTGCATGCAATTCTCGTCTCCCTGCTATAGGAAGGATGTTGTGAAACTTGAGAGGGTCCAGAAAAGATTTACCAGATTGTTGGCGGGGTTGGAGGGCTTGAGCTCTAAGGAGTAGCCGAATAGGCTGGGGCAATTTTCCATGGAGTGTTGGAAGCTGAGGGGTGACCCTTATAGAAGTCCATAAAATCTTGGGGATAATTGATAGGGTAAGTAGGCAAGGTCTTTTCCCTGGGGTGGGGGAGTCCAAAACTAGAGGGCATAAGTTTAAGGTGAAAGGGGAAAGATTTAAAAGGGACCTAAGGGGAAACTTTCTCACACAGGGGGACACGCGTGTATGGAATGAGCTGCCAGAGGAGATGGAGAAGGCTGGTACAATTGCAACATTTCAAAGGTATCTGGATGGGTATATGAACAGGAAGAATTTAGACGGAACAAAAATGGAAGTTGCTGGAAAAGCTCAGCAGGTCTGTAAAGAAAAAGAATCAGAGTTAATGTTTCGGGTCTGATGACCCTTCCTCAGAATTGTTTTTTAGATAGATGCGGGCCAAATGCCGGGAAATGGGATTAGATTAATTTTGGATATCCAGTCAGCATGGACAAGTTGGACTGAGCGGTCTGTTTCCGTGCTGCACAGCTCGATGATCCTGTGAGGTAAATAAAGACAGCCAACTATTGGCCAGTGAGCGTAATATCTGTTATCAGTAAAATGTTGGAATTTATTAACAAGGTTGTAGTAGCAGAGTGCTGAGAAATACTGAGAAATAATATGATCAAGCAGAGTGACTGGTTGCATGGTTGACACATCTATTTAAGGAGACAACAAGCAGCATGGATAAAGGGGAAGTGGTGGAAATAATATATTTAGATTTCCAGAAGACATTTGATGAGGTACTGTACATTAATTACAATATGCATTAGTGACTTGGATGTGGAAAGCGAATGAAGTATAGTGGAGTTTGAGATGATACAAAAATAGGTTGGAAGGCAAGTGGTGAGGTTGATTGAATCTGCAGCGGGATTTCCGACGGGCTGAGTGAACTGCCAAAGTGGTCTTTATTTCGCAGGAAATGGGGTGTAAAAATGGGGATGTTTTGCTAAAGCTCTACAAGGCCCAGAGTAAGGTGCTGGCACAATGAGTTGACTGGCCTGAGTTGTAACAATTGTCTGATTCAGAACGCTCTACACTAGTGAAGGTCCCAGCACTGTATATACTCAGGATTGATGTTGCAGATGTCCAGATACTAAGGGAATTGAGAAGGAGGGGCTAAGGAGGGGGGCTAGAGTGGGATGCAGTAGCTGAAGTAGCCATTAGCTGTCACATTACTGTATATCAGAGCGGACACAAATAGCCACTTCCAGTTCTATCTTCTTAACAAAGGCTTCAGATGCTCCTGATGATAATGTGTAAAACATTCGCTGTCCCCAGGGAACTTGTAGACAGTAATCCCATTCCCAAAGACCAGCCGTCTAAGAGACAATCACAGCCAGTTGCTGGTGGTTTAAGGCTCCATTTGCATTGTAGTATCCTGAATCCATTTACTCCCAATCGGGCTGCATTGGCTTGTCTCCATACACAACCCGCCTGACTCACTCTCCTGTTCAGACTCTGTTTTGGCAAACCATTCTGGCAGGACTGATGGAAAACTCAAGAGTACACAATAACTTGTTTCCCAAAGCCATGATCCAATTACCGGAGCTGAGGTAGGTACAGTGTTTGTATGGAGTTGTTAAAAAATAACAACTCTTGTCTGAGAACTTCAATTCCATCTCCGCCAAACCTTCTCTGATCTAAGGAGCGCAATGCCAACTTCTCTAATCTCTTCACAAAATGGAACATATTTCCTCGGTCAGTGATGTAGCCAGCAATTGTTGGAGCATTAGGTCATTTCCTAACTTACTGTTGTCTCTAAGTGTGTAAATATTGTGTAACTAGGTGGGACTGTGGGAAGGAGCAGGCTCAGACCACTTTGTTGGTGCCAAGATATGCTTATCTGTGTGGGCAAGGACAGAACAGGGAATAGGGCAAACTGTGGGCACATACGGGGGGAGGGGACAGGGCAGACTGTGGGCACAGAGAGGGGGTATAGGGCAGAATGTGGGCACAGATAGGGAGGCAGGGCAGACTGTGTGTGTAGACAGGGGCAGGGAGTAGACTGTGGGCGCATTGAGGGGGCGGGCTGTGGGCACAGACAGAGGGAGAGAGCAGACTGTGGGCACAGATGGGGGAGAGAGCAGACTGTGGGCAAAGACAGGGGGAGAGAGCAGACTGTGGGCACAGATGGGGGAGAGAGCAGACTGTGGGCACAGACGGGGGAGAGAGCAGACTGTGGGCACAGACAGGGGGAGAGAGCAGACTGTGAGCACAGACAGAGGGAGATAGCAGATTGTGAGCACGGACAGAGGGAGAGAGCAGATTGTGGGCACAGACAGAGGGAGAGAGCAGACTGTGAGCACAGACAGGGGGAGAAAGCAGACTGTGGCCACAGTGTGAGAGCAGGTAGTGAGTGTGCAGAAGGGGAGAGACAGTGAGGAGACAGACAAGGGAGAGACAGTGAGGTGTCAGACTGGGCTGGTGTGATGGCACTGGGGGCACCCCCAGTTAAAGAAAGCACCTCATTTACTTAGTCACCTTCACCACCTCAGGGTGCCCCTAGTCACTACTGAACGTGCTCTCACTCTGGGATGGAACGGGAAGTGGCACTGGAAGATTCCACAAACAGCAATATAATTCTGCTCCGTTTTGTAGTTTTCGACTGGGGGAATGTAAATACATGGAGCAGGGGGTCCCCCGAATGAAATCCTACGCGTCCACCCAAGGGAGTGACAGTGCCAGTGACTGGGATGGAGGCCGGGGCTGACAGCCTGTGTCTTCCAGCGATAACAAAGTGTAGAGCTGGATGAACACAGCAAGGCAAGCAGTGTCAGAGGAGCAGGAAAGCTGACATTTCAGGCCTCAACCCTTCTTTTCTGAAGCATTCTGCAATTGTTACTGTCTCCATTCTTCCAGCGCTGAGGAGCCTGATGGAGCAGTCTGTTAATTGGCTGGAGGGAGGTCTGGGGGATCAGTTGGTGGTGGGAGAGGTGATGGGGCTGCATGTGAAAGGAGTATGGGTTGAGATGGGACTGAGGGCGTTCAGGCCCAATTCAATATGGCAGCTGTATGATGCCATTTTTAGTGCGTGCGTTGCTGTATTACTGATGGGGCAAGAAAGAGGCAGGGCTGGAGGCTTGGGTAGGGGCTGGAAGCCAGATGAGAGGGCTGGTGATGGGATGGAGGCCGGGGCTGTGTGCCAGTGCTGGGATGGAGGCCGGGGCAGTGGGCCAGTGCTGGGATGGAGGGCGGGGCTGAAGGCCTATGCTGGGATGGAGGGCGGGGCTGAAGGCCTGTGCTGGGATGGAGGGCGGGGCTGAAGGCCTGTGCTGGGATGGAGGGTAGGACTGAAGGCCTGTGCTGGGATGGAGGCCAGGGATAGGTATTGAACTCAATAAAAACTTGGAATTAAGATTCTAATGATGACCAGGAATCCATTGTCAAATTGCTGGAAAACCCCGTCTGGTTCACTAATGTCCTTTAGGGAAGGGAATTTCCATTCTTACATAGTCTGGTCTACATGTGATTCCAGACCCACAGCAATGTGGTTGACTCTGAACTGCCCTCTGGACTATAAAAATTGGCCTAGCCAGCAACATCCTCATCCCATGAGTGAATAAAGTAAAAAAAAATTGGGCATGTGAGGTGGAATGGCCTACTCCTGTTTCTATTTCCCTTACCTCCCCACCTCACACCCCCCTGACCCACCACAAATTCATTGCACCTTCTCCATTAATGGAGACAATGGTGTCGCTGGACTAGATATCCAGGATAAGGTTCTGAGGATGTGGATTTGAACCCCTTGTGATGGCAGACAGTGGAAATTGATTCAATTAAAAATCTGGAATTCAAATTTGACCTCATGTTGGCCATGAAATTACTGTTAATATACATGTATGTGTGTGTGTGTGTGTGTGTGTGTGTGTGTGTGTGTGTGTGTGCGTGTGCGTGCGCATCTGCATCTGTGTATATCTGTGGGTGTGTATATGCGTATGTGTGTGTCTGTGTATGTGTGAACATGTGTGTTTGTGAGTGTGTATATATGTGTGTGTGTGTCTGTGTATAAAAACCCATCTGATTCACTAAAAAGTCCTTTAAGGAAGGAAATTTGCTGTCCTTACCTGGGCCTGGGTTACATGTGACTCCAGACCCAGAGTAATGGTGTTTGACTTTCATCGGTCCTTTCAAAAGGCAGGGTGATCCGTGTGACTGCGGGCACCGTAGGGGTGAGCACACCACATTCCTTGCTCACTACACCGACATCTCATATAAGAACTTTCGGAGGTTCTGCCCTGCTGATTGGGTCGGAGTGTCACAGTTGTTCTTTGAAAGAATTCATTGGGCAGCAAGAAGCGAAAAAGAGCACAGTGAGAGAAGGGACTTGTGTGGGGTAGGGGTAAGAAACCAGGGGCTGTCACTTCATTTGGCCAAAACACTCCATCGCCCTCAGCTCTCTATAGTTCTGGCCAGATTCCTCAAGCAGCTCATGATAATAAAAAGTAAATAACCATTTGCTGCCTGACCCGGCCGACTTGTCAGGAACTCAACTAGAAAATGCACCTCGAAGCTCACTTCCTCTGTCTGTGCCAGCAGAGCTTACTGAGCAAGCCAGAACATTACTGGACTGTCACTGGGAACCTTTCATTTCTAAATACACCCAAACTCCCCACCCCACTCTCCAAACTCTCCCGTAACTTCTTTCAGCTGAGAGCAGGCGTTACATGAGACAGACAGTTGGAAATGTAGGCAATTGTTCATGGGGGATTGAGTGTACTGGGCGGTACTGGCCTGGCAGAGAGCAGTATGGGCTGTGAAACTCAGCGAGAACAGAGGCTGGATTCATAGTCCAGGACCACGGACTCCTGCCTTGGCTGGATTCCACAAACCACATACTCCAATACCAGCGAACATGACCCCCTTGCAACTCACTTGCTCACTGAAGGCAGCCCTCGAGTGCCCCACCGCACCGCACCAAAACAGTGGGAGGCCATTCAGCCCCTCGCGCCATTTCAATCGAGCTTCTTTTTTTCAAAAATGTCTTTCAGGGGCTGGTGTTCGCCTCTTGTCCCTAATCGCTCTTGAACTGGAAGGCTTACTGCTGGGCCGTTTCAGACGGCGGTTAAGCACATTGTTAGAGGCATGAATGACACAATTGCCAGGCCATGACCCTCACCAAAAAGAGACATTCTAACTACTGTGTCTTGACATTTAATCACTGAATCCCCCACTATCAACATCCTGCGGGTTACCATTGACCAGAAACTTAACTGGGCTTGTCACATTAACATAGTGGCTGCAACAATGGTTCAGAACCTGGGAATACTGCAGCAAGTAACTCACCTCCTGACTCTCCAAAGCCTGTCCACCATCTACAAGGCACAGGTCAGGAGTGCGATGGAATACTCCCCACTTGTCTGGATGGGTGCAGCCCCAATAACACTCAAGAAGCTTGACACCACCCAGGACAAAGCAGCCTGCGCCACATCCACATGCATCCACTCCCTCCACCGCCGATGCTGAGTAGCATCTGTGCGTACCATCTGCAAGATGCACCTCAGAGATTCACCAAAAATCCTCAGACAGCACCTTCCAAACCCACGGTCACTACCATCTAGAAGGACAAGGGCAGCAGATATGTGGGAAACACCATCCCCTGCAAGTTCCCCTCCAAGCCACCTACCATCCTGATGTGGAAAAAATATAGCCGTTCCTTCACTGTCGCTGGGCAAAAATTTGTGGAATTCCCTCCCTAAGGACTTTGTGAGTCAACTGACAGCAGGTAGACTACAGTGGTTCAAGGAGGCAGCTCTGCACCACCTTCTGAAGGGTCTAATTGGCCCAGTCCCATAGTGAATTACACAAACTCTGTGGGCTGTTTAAGGTGGAGAGGATGCAGTTATTCCATTCTGTGTGAGGAAACAGTATGGAATTGTAGAAATGCTACAATGTAGAAAGAGGCCACTTGGCCCATTGAGTCTGGTCTGAACCTTCCAAGAACATCCCACACAGACTGACCCAATCCCCTTAACCTAACATATCCCATGGCTAACCTGTCCAGCCTGCACATCTCTGGAGACTACTGATAATTTAGCATGGCCAATCCAGCTATCCTAGACATCTTTGGACTGTGGGAGGAAACCCATACAGAGAACGTGCAAACTCAACACAGACGGTCGCCCTAGGGTGGAATTGAACCAGGATCCCTGATGCAATGAGGCAGCAGTGCTAACGACTGAGCCGTTGGACCACACCCATGTATCTGTTGCCCTTGTCCTTCTAGATGGAAGAGGTTGTGGGATTGGAAGGTGCTGCCCAAGGATCAACATGAGCTTTGTCTGAGCAGGACTAAGAAACTAAAGAAGCAGCTCATGAAAATTTGGCAAAAAGAAAACGTCAGAGTTCATACCTTCCAAAGCTCATGCCAATTCGTTTAGCCCAGTGAGTCTGTTGACAGGCATATTTATTATTTCTTTTTGAATTAAATTGGAAAGGGAGGACTGGGACAGTAAACTGATGGCAAATTGCAGTCATAAGCAAAACAAGCTGCTGTGCAATGTGCCTCCTTCAGATTAACCATTGCTCAGAACTGCCTGGCAATGCTGCAGAGCAGAGCCTCTGCTCAGTCAAATGCTCCTGTTCACTGTAAACACATGGGGGCTACACTTCTGTATTAGCACCAGCGCCAGCGATCTCACCTCAGTCAAAACAAGGGAAGAGACAGCACAAACTTCCACTGCAAAGACTTTGGAACACAGTCCAGGGTATCAGCCCTGGGCAGTGCTGAGGGAGTGCTGCAATAATAGAGGGTCAATACTGAGGGAGTGCTGCACTGTCAGAGGGTCATTACTGAGGGAGTGCTGCACTATCAGAGAGTCAGTACTGAAGGAGTGCCGCACTGTCAGAGGGTCATTACTGAGGGAGTGCTGCACTATCAGAGAGTTAGTACTGAAGGAGTGCCGCACTGTCAGAGGGTCAGTACTGAGGGAATGCTGCACCGTAGGAGGGTCAGTGCTGAGGGAGTGCTGCACTATCAGAGGGGCAGTGCTGAGGGAGTGCTGCACTGTCAGAGGGGCAGTACTGCGGGAGTGCCGCACTGTCAGAGGGTCAGTGCTGAGGGAGTGCCGCACTGTAGGAGGGTCATTACTGAGGGAGTGCTGCACTATCAGAGAGTCAGTACTGAAGGAGTGCCGCACTGTAGGAGGGTCATTACTCAGGGAATTTCTGCACTATCAGAGAGTCAGTACTGAAGGAGTGCCGCACTGTCAGAGGGTCAGTACTGAGGGAGTGCTGCACTGTAGGAGGGTCAGTGCTGTGGGATTGCTGCACTATCAGAGGGGCAGTGCTGGGGAGTGCCACACTGTCAGAGGGTCAGTGCTGAGGGAGTGCTGCACTGTTGGTGGTACCATATTTCCAACAAAACACTGAATTGATGTCCCATCTTGATGGACATGAAATTACCCTACTGCCAGTTTAAATATATCACCATAACAAGATGAAATGGTTATGTTTCTGAACTTAAAGCCCAGAGGGTTAGCTGAAGGTGCAACAACTCTCTGCAAGACGTACTGCAGAAATTCATCAAATATTCTCAGTCAGCACCTTCCAAACCCACTTCCATCTGGAAGAACAAGGGCAGCAGATACATGGGAACACTAGTCCCGGCCATTTCCCCTCCAAGCCATTCACCACCCTGAAATGCATCACCGTTCCTTCACTGTAACTGGGTCAAAATCCTGGAGTTTCCTCCCTATGGGCGTTGTGAATCTAGGTTCAGCACGCTGATTGCAACCATTCGAGACGGCCGCTCACCACCATCTCCTCAAGGGCAGCAAGGGAAGGGCAATAAATGCTGGGCCCAAATAAAGAATAACCCTCTGCCCACAGGTAGCCGAGACCGAGCAGGGGTGGTAGCAAACCGCCAAAATGGAGTTCCCAACCGTGGCTGTAAGCTCCACGAAATCTCATGGCATCAGGTCAAACATGGGCGAGGAAACACCCCCTCCCCGCTGACAACCATCCACCATAATCAATTATGTTAAACCTGGCCGTGGTGCTGTCACCAGCGAGGACACAGAAACTGCTCTGGCTGTCACCAAGAGGAGCAGCCCTACTGACTGAGTCAGCTGATCAGATCTGCCAAGCTCCATCTCCCAACAAAATTCTTCACTGAGGAGATTACCTGACGCATTACAATGTTGGCAGGAGTGACCACTGCAATAAATACATACACAATAAATACACAGAATATTTGCTCAGCATCTCTGCCATTTTCTCATTTCTAAAGAAAATGTTTCTAGCCTTTTTCTCTAAGGAATCAATATTCTTTTTAGATACTTCACTCAGTTCTATGTCCACCTTCATAATTGCTCATTCAATCTGTTTTTATAGACTGGCTGTTACACTCTTATTCTTCCAATTTTTTGGTGATTTCCTGAACCTTTCCCAATCTCAGACTTACTACAGTCCTTTGCAACTTCGAGTCAGAAAGCGGTACAGCATCAAAACAGACCCTTCAGTCCAGCTTAACCAGGCCAACCAGATATCCTAAATGTATCCATTCCCATTTGGCAGCATCTCACCCATATCTCTCTACACCCTTCCTGTTCACGCGTCCAACCAAATGCCTTTCAAATGCTGTAGGTCCATCACTTCCTCTGGCAGCTCGTTCCATACATACACCACCCTCTGCCTGAAAAAGCTACCCCTTAGGTCCCTTTTAAATGTCTTCCCTCTCATCTTAAACCTATCCCTTCTAGATTTGGACTCCTGCGCCCCAGGGAAAAAGGCCTTGTCTATTTACCTCATCCAAATCCTTTATAATTTTATAAACCTCCATAAGGTCACCCCTCAGCCTCTGCCACTCCGAGGAAAATAGCATCAACTATTCAGCTTCTCCCCATAGCTCAAATCCTCGAACATTGGCAACATCCTTGTAAATCTTTTCTGAACTCTTTCAAGTTTTGCAACACCCTTCCTATAGGAGGGAGACTAGAATTGAGTGCAGTACTCCAAAAGTGGCCTCACCAATGTGCTGTACAGCCACAAAACGACACCCCAAATCCCATACTTAATGCACTGACCAGTAAGGGCAAGCGTGCCACAGACCTTCTTCACTATCCTATCTATCTGGGACTCCACTTTCAAGGAACTGTGAACCTGCACTCCAAGGTATCTTTGTTCGTCAACACTCCCCAGATCCTTACCCTGTAGTCCTGACTTGATTAGCCTTTTCATAATGCAGCACCTCACATTTATCTAAATTAAACTCCATCTGCCAATCCTTGACCCAGCGGCCCAACTGATCAAGATCTTGTTGCGCTCTGAGGTAACCTTCTTTGCTGTCCACTAGCCCTCCAATTTTGCCATCATCTGCAAGCTTACTAACCATACCCCTTGAGTTCACATCCAAATCATTTATATAACTGTCAAAAAGCAGTGGACCCAGCACTGAATCTTGTGGCACATCGCTGGCCACTGGCATCCAATCTGAAAAGTAAACCTCCACCACCAACCTCTGTCTCCTACTTCCTTTTGTGTCCGAATGACTAGTTCCCCTAATATTCAATGTTTTTTGACCCTCGTCTTTTAATTTAATATCCTTTGATTCCTGAGTTAGGTACAGGTGGATCTTTCTTGCTCAAGATTTTTTTTGTTTCATTGGCAAGCATTTGATTTATTTCTATAAAATGTTATCCTCCAATGTATTACTGACCATAACTTTTAGCCCATTTACCCAATTAATGTTAACCATTAATCTTCATAACTACACCATTTGTTTGCCTGGGATTCTTGTTTGTGATTGGAAAGTTTGTATTCTGATCAGTATTTCCCAGTGGAGCTTTTGCTGAGAGATTACTAACCAACCCTGCCCCATCACACTACATCCATTTTCACGAGTGTCCTTATGTTATCTTTTGTTATTAGGCCTTCACTTCCTTTTTTACATTCCTGCTCTTATTTTAAAGAACAGTTCTCCATGCCTTTGTCACCTTGTAACCATGTTTCTGCAATGGAGATTAGATCTGAATAATTTATTTTATAGGGGCGGCACGGTGGCTCAGTGGTTAACACGGCAGCCTCTCAGTGCCAGGGACCGGTGTTCAATTCCAGCGTCGGGTAACTGTCTGTGCAGAGTTTGCACATTCTCCCCGTGTCTGCGTGAGTTTCCTCCTGGTGCTCTGGTTTCCTTCTACAGTCCAAAGATGTGCAGGTTAGGTGGATCGGCCATGCTAAATTGCCCGTAGTGTTCAGGAGTGTGTGGGTTATAGGGGGTTGGGTCTGGGTGGGATGTTCCAACAGGCAGTGTGGAACTTGTTGGGCCGAAGAGCCTGTTTCCACACTGTAGGTAATCTAATCTAATCTTTCATTTGAGTCACTAGTTCACCTTTCTTATTGCAAAAACTACATGCATTCAACAAAGAAACTCTGGACTTGTCTTGCAATGAAGATCCATTTGATGGACAAAATTGCTTGGTGGTTGCAGGAGGAGGTGATTGAAATGAATCATCACAATGACTTCCCTGCGGTGAACAGCAAGGATACCCCTCCAATTTGGTTAAGTCTCCACCTTGTGAAGGTGGTCACAATTACAGCATCTTCAAAATACCCCTGGTATACTTTTCTTCTCCTGGGTGAGAGAGATGGTGGGAGTCACAGATATGAGCCAAAGAGCAATTCTCTGCCAGGCATGGAGAATTAAATTGCGGTGATCCCGGCCCAACAGCCCCATTTGAATGAGTTATTATTTTAAAATAAAAATAAAGAAAACAGAAGCAGTCAGTTGACTTTCGGGAAGCGATCCTTTGCCCCAGTTCGATCCCAGTTCGGATAGCCCTCCCGCACAAACATGGCTGACCGCTCCCTGACATGCTCAAATGTTCCATTCACCAGCTCTGCAGTTGCTCAAAAGGTGGGTGGTGTTGCCAGCGCAGGGTTCTTGACCCAAGCATGACGTTTACATCTGAGAGAACAATTCTCTTTTTGTTTCGCACTAACTGAGGCCCTCTCTCCAGCTCGAGAACCCATGCCATTAATAAAAGGCAGGAATTGAGTTTGACTTCAATGCCCTTCATTGTCACATAACTAGCTTCAAATTGACAGTGGTGTAAAACATCAAGGCCTACTTCTTTGTATTCAAGTCCTCAGGATTTTCCCAGCACAGGAAGACAAAATGGTTTTGACAAGAGATGCTTCAGAGCAGGAACCCCCGCACCCCCACCCCAGCGTGTTTACTCCTCAATGACCGCCATCGACTGTCCAGGTAGCAAACTGCACCGAATCTCAACTTGGCCAAAGTATTGGAGGGCAGGTCTCAGCTTGTGGGGTCTCAACTCCGGCCTGCTTCAGGGGAGAAAGGAGAAAGGAGCTGCATTTGCTTCACAGCCGTCTCCTCACCTGGCCCACGACGGAGAAAGGGTGGCAGCCACTTTATGCGCACAGCAAGAGCCCACAAGGACCTGCGTAAGCAATCGGGTACATTAGTCATTGGCGGTGTTAGCCTGAAGGTTGGAAAAGCGTTCCGAGGACTTGCCTGCTCTTCTCCAAATACTGCCGTAGGATCCTTCACATAGCCCCGAAAGGGTCGGCAGGACCTTCAACTGAGATGCAGCGCCCTCAACAGTGCAGCTTGCCCTCAGCGCTGCACCAGGAGTATCAGACTACAGCTCCATCCTCTGCAGTGTGTCATGGACTGAAGGAAGCAGAGAGTCACAGCTGACATGGTGAGAAGTGGTGCAGAGCTGATGGGGGTGGGGAGACAGAGGCGGGGGGGATGTAGTTTGGGTGGAGACATGAATCCAGTCGAGTACCTTGAGCATCATGTCAACATGAGCAAGGATGCATCAGCTCACTCCTGCTGGCCATTCTGATTGTAGCCCCTTTACTTTTCAGCAAAAATGATCCCTCACAAGGCTCAACGGTTAGCACTGCTGACTCACTGCACCAGGGACCTGGGTTCCATTCCACCCTCGGGTGACTGTCTGTGTGGAGTTTGCACATTCTCCCCATGAATGCATGGGATTCCTCCGAGTGCTGTGGTTGTGTCCCATGGACCAAAGGCGTGCAGATTAGGTGGATTGGCCATTGCTAATTTGCCCTGCGGGCTTGGTATTTAGCCATTGAAAATGCAGGGTTTTAGCGTAGGGGGTTGGGTCAGGGTGCGATGATCTTCAGAGGGTCAGTATAGACTTGATAGACCGAATGGCCTGCTTCCACCCTAAGGATTCTACGATAACATTACTCATTCGCTATAGAACAACCCTAATGCCTGGGCACTCTAATCCCTGACATTAGCTCCAGAAACCACAAATTTATCTCAATCAGATGTGCTGACTGATGCCTTTAAAAACAGCCTCTGCTCGAAAGTGATTTCAAGGAGTTGCCATTTCTGATATGAAGCAGCAACTTAGCAGAGCTCACAGACCGATAACGTTTCAAACTATGTTCATGTGAGAGACTGAGGGCCAATTTGCATCCATAACGCTCGCACCACATTTTGAGTCACAGCAAAGGAAGCAGATATATTTCAGGCTGTTTGAGCGATGATAAGGATTGATAAATAAGGATCGAATTTCTACGCCAGGAGCTCATTTTCTGCAGTATCTCAGGACTGAGATGAGATTGCTGAAGCTAGATGCGGTATTTAGACAGGTCCTGCCCAATATAACAAAGTGTGGAGCTGGATGAACACAGCAGGCCAAGCAGCATCTCAGGAGCGCAAAAGTTGACGTTTCGGGCCTAGACCCTTCATCAGAGAGGAGGATGGGGAGAGGGTTCTGAAATAAATAGGGAGAGAGGGGGAGGTGGACCAAAGATGGATAGAAGAGAAGATAGGTGAAGAGGAGAGTATAGGTGGGAGGTAGGGAGCGGTAGGTCAAACCGGGGAGGATGGACAGGTCAGGGAGTCGGGATGAGATTGGTAGGTGTGAAATGGAGGTGCGGCTTGAGGTGGGAGGAGGGGATAGGTGAGAGGAAGAACACGTTAGGGAGGCGGGGATGAGCTGGGCTGGTTTTGGGATGCAGTGGGGGGAGGGAACGAGCTGGACTGGTTTTGGGATGCAGCGGGGGAAGGGGAGATTTTGAAGCTTGTGAAGTCCACATTGATACCATTGGGCTGCAGGGTTCACAAGCAGAATATGAGTTGCTGTTCCTGCAACCTTTGGGTGGCATCATTGTGGCACTGCAGGAGGCCCGTGATGGACATGTCGTCTGAGGAATGGGAGGGGGAGTTAAAATGGTTCGCAACTGAGAGGTGCAGTTGTTTATTGCGAACTGAGCAGAAGTGTTCTGCAAAGCGGTCCCCAAGCCTACAGTGGATGCAGTATACTACATTGGGAGATGTGCAGGTGAACATCTGCTCAATATGGAAAGTCATCTTGTGGCCTGGGATGGGGGTGAGGGAGGAGGTGTGGGGACAAGTGTAGCACTTCTTGCGGTTGCAGGGGAAGGTGCCGGGTGTTGTGGGGTTGGAGGGGAGTGTGGAGCAGACAAGGGAGTCACAAAGAGAGTGGTCCCTCTGGGAGGCAAACTAGGGTGGGGATGTAAAAATGTCTTGGGTGGTGGGGTCAGATTGTAGATAGTGGAAGTGTCGGGAGATGATGCGTTGTATGCGGAGGTTGGTGGGGTGGTATGTGAGGACGAGGGGGGTTCCCTTAGGGCAGTAATTGCGGGGGCAGAGTGTGAGGGATGTGTTGCGGGAAATGCGGGAGACAAGGTCAAGGGCGTTCTTGACCACTGCGGGAGGGAAGTTGCGGTCCTTGAAGAACGTGGACATCTGGGATGTGCGGGAGTCGAATGCCTCATCCTGGGAGCAGATGCGGCAGAGGCGAAGGAATTGGGAATAGGGGATGGAATTTTTGCAGGGAGGTGGGTGGGAGGAGGTGTATTCCAGGTTGCTGTGGGAGTCGGTGGGCTTGAAGTGGACATCGGTTTCTAGCTGGCTGCCTGAGATGGAGACAGAGAAGTCCAGGAAGGGGAGGGATGTGTTGGAGATGGCCCAGGTGAACTTGAGGTTGGGGTGGAAGGTGTTGGTGAAGTGGATGGACTGTTTGAACTCCTCTTGGGAGCAAGAGGCGGCACCGATACTGTCATCAATGTAATGGAGGAAGAGGTGGGGTTTGGGGCCAGTGTAGATGCGGAAGAGGGACTGTTCCATGTAACCTATAAAGAGGCAGGCATAGCTTGGGCCCATGCGGGTACTCATGGCCACCCTCTTTGTCTGTAGGAAGTGGGAGGAATCGAAAGAGAAGTTGTTGAGGGTGAGGACGAGTTCGGCTCGGCGGATGAGGGTGTCAGTGGAGGGGGACTGGTTGGGCCTGCGGGACAGGAAGAAGCGGGGAACCTTGAGACCATCTGCATGAGGAATGCCGGTGTATAGGGACTGGACGTCTATGGTGAAAATGAGGTGTTGGGGGCCAGGGAATTGGAGGTTCAGGAGGAGGTTGAAGGCGTGGGTGGTGTCGTGAACATAGGTGGGGGGTTCCTGGCCCAAGGGGGAGAAAATGGAGTCCAGGTAGATGGAGATGAGTTTGGTGGGGCAGGAGCAGGCGGAGAGAATGGGTCAACCAGGGCAGGCGGGTTTGTGGATTTTGGGAAGGAGAGAGAAGCGGGTGGTGCGGGGTTGTGGAGCAATGAGGTTGGAGGCTGTGGGTGGGAGGTCACGTGAGGTGATGAGGTCATGGATGGTATCTGCACTACTTTTTATTTCTAATTCCCTTGTGGTCCCAGGCTGGCCAGCACTTATCGCCCATCCTTGACTGGATCCTTGAGAACCTGACAGTGAGCTGGCTTCTTGAACCACTGCAGTCCACGTGCTGTAGCTCGACCCCCTCCCCCCCCACCCCACCAGTCCCTGCAGGAGGTTTTTCCAGAATTTTGTCCCAGCGACACTGAAGGAGCGGCAATATATTTCCAAGTCAGGATGGCGATTGGTTTGGAGGGGAATTTGCAGAGGGTGGTGTTCCCTAGATGGAGGTGTTCGTGGGTTTGGAAGGTGCTGTCTGAGGATCTTTGGTGAATTCCTGTGGTGCATCTTGCAGATGGTACACACTGCTGCTACTGAGTGTTGGCGGTGGAGGGAGTGGATGCATGTGGATGTGGTGCCGGCTACTTTGTCCTGGATTGTGTCAAGCTTCTTGCATGTTGTTGGGGCTGCACCCATCCAGGCAAGTGGGGAGTGTTCCATCACACTCCTGACCTGTGACATGTAGATGGCAGACAGGCTTTGAGGAATCAGGAGGTGAGTTACTGTGGCTGCAGTATTCCTAACCTCTGACCTGCTCCTGTAGCCACTGTGTTTATGTGGTGAGTGCAGTTGAGTTTCTGGTCAATGGTAACCCCCCGGATGTTGATAGAGGGGGTATTGAGTTGGCCACTTCTGATACCAGACGTTGCCAATGGGAAATCCAGATTTACCTGATTAGGAAAGGAATACTGCCAGGCTTCATGGGTCAGACTTGGCTGTGTTTGGATGGTATGAAATCCATGGCCTAACTTGTTTAGAAAACCTGACAGATCCTATGTCAAACAGACAGCTGGTTGGCTGTGGGTGAATGAACCCCAGACGAAAATCAGGTAATAAACATAGTAACATTTGGTCATGAACGACCTTCTTGCATTAACCCTCCACTTTAAGTTAAACCAGACCAGGCCTCAGTTGCCAGTTGAGTGTATTCTCTTTCTGGGTGGGGAGGGTGGATGGGGAGAGAGGTGGGTGGAGAATGTGAGCAAGGCGATCCCTAGGTTGATGCGCCACACACCTACACTCCCACCATCCCCTGCTCCATATTAACAGCACCCCCTCACTGGTTTCCCACTCAGGACATGCTCAAACTGTCCTGTTTTCAAAGTAATCATGGCCCATGGAGGATGGGGTTCCATAAGTGATCATTAATTGACCCCTTAAGGGCTTTAATTCTTGAGGTGATAGGATAGGGGGAGGGTCATCTCCTGGCCAACACCCCTGATTACTTACCTTTAGGAACAGAGAAAGAGCGAAAATAGGAACTAGAGTAGGCCATTCAGCCCTTTGAGCCTGCTCTGCCATTCAATATAGTTGCAGCTGATCATCCAACTCAGTCTGCTGTTCCCACATTCTCCCCCATGCCCTTTGATCCACTTAGCCCTTAGAACTAGGTCTTCTCGAAAAACTAGATCTAACTCCTTCTTAAAAACGTTCAATGTCTTGGCCTCAACTGCTTTCTGTAGTAGAGGATTTCAGAAGCTCACCACTCTCTGGGTGATGAGATTTCTCTTTATCTCAGTCCTAAATGGCCTACCTTGTTTTCTTAGAATATGACCCCCTGGGTCTGGGATCCCCAGTCATCCTTCCCGTGTTTACCCTCTCCAGTCCTGTTGGAATTTTCTCGGCATCTATGAGAGCCTACCATCCATGCTTTCATTCTCTAGTGAATATATCGCTAACCAATCCAATCTTTTACCTATCCTTGTCTCGGGATAGGGAATCCCTGGCTGTGATTGGAAGGACGAGGTCATAGAGTTGCAGAGTCGTACAGCAAGGAAACAGGTCCAACCAGTCCATGCTGAGCAGACATTCCAAACTAAACTAGTCCCACCTGCCTGTGCCTCCATCTCCATCTAACCATTTCCTACTCATGTACTTATTTAAATATCTTATAAATGTTGCAAATGTATCTACGTCCACCACTTCCTCTGGAAGTTCATTCCACATGCGAACCACGCTCTGCATTAACAAAAAAAGTTGCCCCTCATGTCTTTTTTGAAGCTTTCTCCTCTCACCTTCAGAATATGCCCCCAAGTCTTGGAATTCCCCCACCCTAAGGAAAACAAATCTATCTATACCCCTCAAGATTTTATAAACCTCTACAAGGTCAACTTCCTACACTCCAGGGGAAAAACACCCAGCCTATCCAGCTTCTCCTTATAACTCAAACCCTCCATTCCCAGCAGCATCCTGGTAAATCTCTTCTGAACCCTCTCTAGCTTAATAATATCCTTCCTATAGCAGAGCAATCAGAACGGCACACAATATTCCAGAAGAGGCCTCACCAACGTCCTGTAACAAACTCAACATGGTGTCCCAACTCCTCTACTCAAAGGTCTGAGCAATGAAGGCAAGCATGCTAAACACCTTCTTAACCAGCCTGTCTGCATGTGATATATATGTTAATGACCACTCACATTGTTTATGTGTTCTTCTTTTGAGTTTGTCCTGAGCAGTGGTCAGACAGAGCATCTGATTCTCTCCGATGCCAAGGTGTAGAGCTGGATGAACACAGCAGGCCAAGCAGCATCAGAGGAGCAGGAATGCTGACGTTTTGGGCTTTTCTCTTGTCGTGTGTTTGTTGATAGTTTGATTGCTCTTTTGCTAATGTCACTTCTGAACTGAGTGTACTGTGTGTGAGAAGGTCAATAATCTACATCTTTTCTCCTGTACAGTCTGACCACACCAGGACAGTGCAGAGTGATCCAAAACAAAACAAAGCAGCTCCCAAAATTACGTGTTTTAACAAGTTTAGTGCCTCCTTCTCTGTAATGGGGACACTTTTTAACATGTGTCTATTTATTTCCCTCGAGCTTCCGTATCCTTCTCCACGGTGAATGTCCTTGGCTCTGCTTCCCTCTTTTCTTCTGAACTGGAAAAGGTATCAGGCTTGTTTCCAGCTCCCCGCAACCGACAGCTCACTTTCGGCTGGTCCATCTCTGACTGCCAGGACAGAGGGTTAAAGATCTCTTTGAAATCACCCAAAGATTTTCCTAAATAAATAGCAGTGCAAAGTGTGTTAGCAGCTGCAATGATTGCATGCATTAATGCCTTTGCAGCCAGCGTTTCTATCAGATGACACCATCTGAACCCACCCTTGTTGTGTTGGACCAGGACACCCTGCCCTGAAGTGCAGGATGCAACTTCATAAAATATTAAACCATATTGCAAGGATGTAGCACACCGTGAAGTGGGGGGTGGTGGGGCGGGGTTTGTTGATTCGGAAAGTTGTGAGTTCAGTGGTGTGTAAGTTAACTGGATTGGCCACGCTAAATTGCCCATAGTGTCCAGAAATGTGCAGGGTTGGCGGATTAGCCCTGTGAAATGCAGGGTTACAGGAATAGGCCAGAGGGGCAGATCGGACTGGGATGATCTTTGGAGGGTCAGGATGGACTCGATAGGCCAGATGGCCTGAGGGATTGTATAAACGTATGATTCGAGTCCCGTGCCAGAGATCCAGAGATGTCATGTTGGCCAACAGTCCAGTGCATTACCAAGGGAGCACCACACCCCTAAGGTGTTGTTTCTGCAGAATCAAACATAAACTGGGTCAGCGTGGTGGTTCAGTTGTTAGCACTGCTGCCTCACAGCACCAAGGACCTGAGTTCAATTCCACCCTTGGGTGACTGTCTGTGTGGATCTTGCACATTCCCTCGTGTCTGCATGGGTTTCCTGCAGGCGCTCCGGTTTCCTCCCACAGTCTAAAGATGCGCAGGCTAGGTGAATTGGCCATGCTAAATTGCCTATAGTGTCCAGGACTGTGCAGTCTAGGTGGATTAGCCATGGGAAATGCAGGGATAGGGTACAGAATGGGTCTGGACAGGATGCTCTTTGGAGGGTCAGTAGGGGCTGAATTCTTTAGAACATTACAGCACAGTACAGGCCCTTCGGCCCTTGATGTTGTGCCGACCTGTCATACTGATCTGAAGCCCATCTAACCTACACTATTCCAGGTATGTCCAATGACAACATAAATGTACCTAAAGTTGGCAAATCTACTACCGTTGCCGGCAAAGCATTCATTCCCTTACTACTCTCTGAGTAAAGAAACTACCTCTGACATCTGTCCTATATCTTTCACCCCTCAATTTAAAGCTATGCCCCCTTGTGCTCAACGTCACCATCCTAGGAAAAAGGCTCTCCCTATCCACCCTATCTAACCCTCAGATTATTTTATATGTTTCAATTAAGTCACCTCTCAACCTTCTCTCTAATGAAAACAGCCTCATGTCCCTCAGCCTTTCCTCGTAAGACCATCCCTCCATACCAGGCAACATCCTAGTAAATCTCCTCTGCACCCTTTCCAAAGCTTCCAAATCCTTCTTACAATGCGGTGACCAGAACTGTACGCAATACTCCAAATGCAGCCGCACCAGAGTTTTGTACAGCTGTAGCATAACCTCTTGGTTCTGGAACTCGATCCCTCTATTAATAAAAGCTAAAACATCGTGTACCTTCTTAACAGCCCTGCCAACCTGGGTGGCAACTTTCAAGGATCTGTGTACATGGACACCGAGATCTCTCTGCTCATCTACACTACTAAGAATCTTACCATTAGCCCAGTACTTTGCATTCTGGTTACTCCTACCAAAGTGCATCACCTCACACTTGTCTGCATTAAACTCCATTTGCCACCTCTCAGCCCAGCTCTGCCGCTTATCTATGTCTCTCTCCTCAACCTACAGCATCCTTCATCACTGTCCACAACTCCACCGACTTTAGTGTCGTCTGCAAATTTACTAACCCATCCTTCTACGCCCTCATCCAGGTCATTTATAAAAATGACAAACAGCAGTGGACCCAAAACCGACCCTTGCGGTACACCACTTGTAACTGGTCTCCAGGATGAACATTTCCCATCAACTACCACCCTCTGTCTTCTTTCAGCAAGCCAATTTCCGATCCAAACTGCTATATCTCCCACAATCCCATTCCTCCGCATTTTGTACAATAGCCTACTGTGGGGAACCTTATTGAACGCCTTGCTGAAATCCATATACACCACATCAACCGGTTTACTCTCATCTACCTGTTTGGTCACCTTCTCAAAGAACTCAATAAGGTTTGTGAGGCACGATCTTCCCTTCACAAAACCGTACTGACTATCCCTAATCAATTTATTCTTTTCTAGATGATTATAAATCTTATCCCTTATAACCTTTTCGAACACGTTACCAACAACTGAGGTAAGGCTCACTGGTCTATAATTACCAGGGTTGTCTCTACTCCCCTTCTTGAACAGGGGAACCACATTTGCTATCCTCCAGTTGTCTGGCACTATTCCTGTAGACAATGACGAGTTAAAGATCAAAGCCAAAGGCTCGGCAATCTCCTCCCTGGCTTCCCAGAGGATCCTAGGATAAATCCCATCCGGCCCAGGGGACTTATCTATCTTCACCCTCTGTTGGATTTCTAATACCTCTTCCTTGTCAACCTCAATCCCACCTCGTCTAGTCGCCTGTATCTCAGTATTCTCCTCAACAACATTGTCATTTTCTAGAGTGACTACTGTTGAAAAATAGTAATTTAGCACTTCCCCTATCTCCTCTGACTCCACACACAACTTACCACTACTATCCTTGATTGGACCTAATCTTACTTTCGTCATTCTTTTATTCCTTAATTACTTATAGAAAGCCTTAGGGTTTACCCTGATCCTATCCGCCAACAACTTCTCATGTCCCCTCCTGGCTCTTCTGAGCTCTCTCTTTAGGTCCTTCCTGGCTACCTCGTAGCCCTCAAGCGCCCTAACTGAGCCTTCACATCTCATCCTAACATAAGCCTTCTTCTTCCTCTTGACCAGAGATTCCACCTCCTTCGTAAACCACCGCTCCCGCGCTCTACAGCTTCCTCCTTGCCTGACAGGTACATACTTATCTAGGACACACAGGAGCTTTTCCTTGAAGAAGCTCCACATTTCTAATGTGCCCATCCCCTGCAGTTTCCTTCCCCATTCTATGCTCCCTAAATCTTGCCTAATCTCATTGTAATTGCCTTTCCCCCAGCTATAACTCTTGCCCAGTGGTATACGCCTATCCCTTCCCATCACTAAAGTAAACATAACAGAATTGTGATCGCTATCACCAAAGTGCTCACCTACTTCCAAATCTAACAATTGTCCAGGCTCATTACCCAGTACCAAATCTAATGTGGCTTCGCCCCTTGTTGGCCTATCTACATACTGTGTCAGGAAGCCCTCCATCACACACTGGACAAAAACTGACCCATCTATAGTACTCGAACTATAGTGTTCCCAGTTAATATTTTTAAAGTTGAAGTCCCCCATGACAACTACCCTGTCTCTCTCACTCCTATTGAGAATCATCTTTGCTATCCTTTCCTCTACATCTCTGGAACTATTCGGAGGCCTATAGAAAACTCCCAACAGGGTGACCTCTCCTTTCCTGTTTCTAACCTCAGCCCATACTACCTCAGTTGACAAGTCCCTAATCATCCTTTCTGCAACTGTAATACTGTCCTTGACCAACAATGCCACACCTCCCCACCTTTTACCATCTTTTCTGTTCTTACTGAAACATCTAAATCCCAGAACCTGCAACAACCATTCCTGTCCCTGCTCTATCCATGTCTCCGAAATGGCCACAACATCGAAGTCCCAGGTACTAACCCATGCTGCAAGTTCACCCACCTTATTCTGGACACTCCTGGCATTAAAGTAGACACACTTCAAACCAACTTCTTGCTTGCCGGTGCCATCTTGCGTCCCTGAAACTTTATTTCGGACCACCCTACTCTCAACCTTTTCTATACTTGAACTACAATTTTGGTTCCCATCCCCCTGCTGAATTAGTTTAAACCCACCCGAATAGCCTTAGCAAATATCCCCCCCAGGATATCGGTACCCCTCTGGTTCAGGTGAAGGCCATCTTGTTTGTAGAGGTCCCACCTGCCCCAGAAAGAGCCCCAATTATCCAAGAATCCAAAACCCTCCCTCCTGCACCATCCCTGTAGCCACGTGTTCAACTCCTCTCTCTCCCTATTCCTCGCCTCACTAGCATGTGGCACGGGCAACAAACCAGAGACAACAACTCTGTTCGTCCTAGCTCTCAGCTTCCACCCTAGCTCCCTGAATTTCTGCCTTAAATCCCCATCTCTCTTCCTACCTATGTCATTGGTGCCAATGTGGACCACGACTTGGGGCTGCTCCCCCTGTCCCTTAAGGATCCCAAAAACACGATCAGAGACATCACGCACGCTGGCACCTGGGAGGCAACACACCAACCGTGAGTCTCTCTCGTCCCCACAGAACCTCCTATCTGTCCCCCTAACTATGGAGTCCCCAATGGCTACTGCTCTGTTCCTCTTCCCCCTTCCCTTCTGAGCAGCAGGGACAGACTCTGTGCCCGAAACCTGTGCCCCACTGCTTTCCCCTGGTAAGTCCCCCCCCGCCGAACAGTATCCAAAATGGTATACTTATTGTTGAGGGGAATGGTCACAGGGGATCCCTGCACTGCCTGCCGGTTCCCTTTCCGTCCCCGACCGTAGCCTATCTGCCTTTTTCTTGTACCTGAGGAGTGACTACCTCCCTGTAGCTCCTCTCAATAACCCCCTCTGCCTCCTGAATGATCCGAAGTTTATCCAGCTCCAGCTCCAGTTCCCTAGCGCGGTTTTCAAGGAGCTGGAGTTGGGTGCACTGTCTACTTTCATACTGTAGGGGATTCAATGAAACAAAAGTGTTTTCAAAATAACATTGACATCCAAAAAAGAGCCGGGGTGGAGCTCTCTCTCTCTCTCTCTCAGTCTCTTTCTCTGTCTCCCTGCTGTTATGACTAATATTTATCACTTAATCAACATCACCAGTGAAACCCATGACCTGGCCATCACCACATTGCTGTTTGTGGGATCCTGCTGTGCATGAATCGGGCTGCCAAGTTTCCCGTGCCATAGCTGCGGCCCCACTTCAGGACGTTTCTTCACCGGGGAGATTTAGGGGTCTCCCGAGGTCGTGAAAAGCACCACTTAAACAGGAGGTGTCCTTCTAAGGCTCAATAGATCTGTCTTGGGTAATGCTAGTCTATTGTGGCTCCCAAGGGCCCTCCCTCCCTCCCTCTGTGAGACCACTGCTGCTGGATCCCTGCTGCTCATCGCATTGCAGGCCTGAGTTGAGACCCTAGCCCTTCACCTCGGAGGCTGTCGCAGGCTTGCTGCCCCGGTCATCTCTCCAATGCTCATAACCGGCTGTGCTATGCCACAAGGATTTGAGCTGAAAGCTTTAATTGTGGGATGATGTTGACGTCAGTCAGCAGCTGTGAGCTGAGGACTGTCGGCCAAAAGCTCACATTGTGCTGAAAGTCAGCCTTGTCATCGCACAAAAATGAAGCACATTGTGAAGTGTTGGGGGTGAGGGGGTAGTTTACAATACCCCTTTCTCCACTCGCTCGGGGAGCTTGCAGGAGGGGCCGCGTCCGTCCAGTGCTACGATGGCTACCCAGTTCCTCCGACCTCAGCAAAACAAGCTGATGGCTCCATCAGCCGAGCAGTTACCGAGGGGCTCATGTTGTTGGTCGGTGCAATGTTTCCTGACTGAGCCTCAGGAACTCCAGCGCCTCACTGTCGGATCTTCTCGAGCAATGTTGGGATTGCAGGGCCGGACGTCGAGGCGAGTGGGCATCGCCACCCGAAGCCCTGATGCACGGTCCGGAGACGTGGACCAAGAAGTCACTGGAAAAGCGCGCCGGTGCCTGTGAAGTTGAAAAGAAGCAAAATAAGAAGTCGGAGTTAACGTTTCGGGTCCGGTGACCCTTCCCCAGGAACAGAAACTGGGAGGGTTGGGCTTAACGGATTAATCAATAACGAACACGGGGTTGAACGCTCATCTCAGAGGGTGACAAAGAAGCGAGCAGATTATCGAGAAAGTTTCTCCCGATCACTAACATCCTTCAGGAAAAGGAGATCTGCTGTCCTTACGTGGTCTGGCCTACATGTGACTCCAGGCCCACCATTGGCTCTTAACTGTCCCCTATTTAAAGAGGAGCTGGTGGGCTGTCCTTGATAGGTATTCATCCCTGCAACAAAACACATTACCTGAGCATTGATACACGTCTCTATGAAACAAACTGGCTGCTGCATCTCCCCCTCATTGTTATAGTGGTTATGCTTAATCAGAGTCATAAAATCCTGGAGGTCTACAGCATGGAGACAGGACCTTCAGCTCAACTTGCCCATGCGACGTGGTTTTCACAATTAATTTCCCTGTCCTTTAGTCTGTGTCCCTCCTTACCTATCCCATCCAAATATGTCTCAAATGAGAAAAATTATTCTTGCTTCCACCATTACCTTGTTATCAGCCCCTTCCAGATGTTCAGCACCCTCTGCGTGCAAAAATAATTACCCCTCTGGTCCATTATGCATCTCTATTCTCTCACCTTAAACCCATGCCATCAAATTTTAACACCACTACCATATCCATGCCTCTCGTGATTTTAGAGACCTCTATAAGATCACCCCTCGGTCTCCTAAATGCCAGGGAAGCAATGTTTTCTTGTGAAAGTAGCCTTAGAAATATAAGTTCTTCCTTTCTATTAGAGCTACTGAGACCTCCGAGCTTTTGTGTGTGTCCTCTGTCCTCTCCTACCTGCTGTTTTCCATCATGTGAGCTCCAGACTGAGCTATAGGAATATAAAAGTTAATTGTGCTAAACTCCCAATACTCACAGTCATGCATCAGACACAAGGGAACTGCAACCTTTGTATAACAAGGTGTAGAGCTGGATGAACACAGCAGGCCAAGCAGCATCATAGGAGCAGGAAGGCTGATGTTTCGGGCCTAGGCCCTTCATCAGAATTAGGGTCTAGGCCTGAAATGTCAGCCTTCCTGCTCCTCTGATACTGCTTGGCCTGCTGTGTTCATCCAGCTCTACACCTTGTTATCTCAGATTCTCCAGCATCTGCAGTTTGTCATATCTGTGTAACATTTGTATGTTTATTGGTCCAGTAGTGAGGCGGAAAGGAGAGAATGTGGATGATTTTTAATTACAGCAGCAGCCTCTTCACCTCTGATGGGTCAGGGGTGAGGGTCTTATGGTGTTAACATATGCCTTGTGCATCAAGGATTTTCGATCACAATTAGCCCTTGTTGTCAAGGGCTCACTGTATCAACATCCGTACCTCATCGGCAGTTTCAATTGGATGGCTTTGTGTGGTCATTCATGAAACGATGAGTACCACGTTGTAGAAGCAGCGGCCAGAATTAGAATTATGAGCTTGTGAGCTGCAATCACCCCCATGTGCCGCACTGTTGACCTGTTCCTGTGAAGACGGCGGCTGTTAACTCTAGTCCTGTGAGAGGAATACCCTAAGAAGTTGCAGCCAGATTACACGCCAGAAAGGACCCGGAATCAGAATTGGCGCCTTCTATGTTGGAGGATTTAACGTCAGTGAGGTAGGACCAGCAGTGAAAGATGGCGCCAGAGGATCGATGGCTCTCTCACTGATTGGTCCAGCGTAGGTGGCAGCAAGGCAGTCATAGAGGAGTACTGGCCCAGCAGCAAAGGATGGCACCTGGGGAATTTGCGCTCCATCGTTTTTGGTTGGGTCCAGAGCTGGCAGTGGCAAGTATTGGCCTAGCGGTGAAAGCTGGCACCTGAGAATTGGCGCTTCATTGTTGGTTGGGTCCAGTGTAGATGGTAGAACAGGCATCGTTGATGATGCTGCCTCAAGACTGATAGGCTTTCTTTAAGCTGTATCCTTTTTTGTCCCCTATTCTTAAATTATTCGAAATGGCACCAAATCGTGGTGACAAATGAAACCTTTCGCTGCATTTTATTTCATTCTTCCTGTAAAATGCACTTGTCAATAAAGATCATTCATTCATTTATAAGTGATGATGTCTTACCCAGGTTTACTTTCAATCAAGAGATATCCAGCAAATTTCACATGCTCATTTAATCAGGAGGGCCCTATTTATAAAGCAGCTCGCAGTCATGGAAACAAAGTACAACGAACATCTCGCCTTATCTACAGTTACTCAGTCCACTGCATTCCCACCAGATAACAAGTCTATTTCCAGACAAAATTCCCCTTCCCATATAAGGGCTGTCCTGGTGCTTTAGCTGATTATGAGCTGAGGTAAATCCATTCCAATTAAGTGGCTCATGTTGGGAAGTCTCTTTACCATTTGGGGAAGAATTAGTTGCTCCATCTAAACCTTTGAGGTCAATTGGATGTTTGGTCTTCTTCCGCATGTGTCCCAGTGGTTTTGCTGCCTAGTGGTTCCCAATTTGTGCTACCGCTCCACTAAATAGTATGTTATGTCACTCATCTCATTATCACTAGCATCTAATATCTCTCTTTGTGGACTCTGTCCTATGCTGTGATTATTTATAAGACATTGCTGTACAAGTCATTGGTAAGGCCACATTTGGAGGATTGCGTACCATCCTGGAAGCCCTGCTGTAGGAATGTTGTTATTAAACCGGAAAAAACAAAAAGATTTACAAAGGTGTTACCAGGACTGCAGGGTTATAAGGAGAGGCTGGTTATGTTGGCACTTTTTTTTTATCTGGAGGATAAGGAGGTTGAGGGGTGACCTTTCAGAGGTTGATAAAATTGTGAGCGGTATAGATAAGGTGAATAGCAAAGGTCTCTTCCCCAGGATAGGGAGTCCAAAACTTAGAGGCAAAGGTTGAGACTGAGAGGGGCAACATTTAAAAGTGGCCTGGGATGTTGGGGGGTACCTTTCACATAGAGGGTGGCACATGTATGGAAAGAGCTAGAGGAAGTGGTAGAAGTGGGGACAATTACTACATTTAGGAGGCATTTGGGCAGGTACATTAACAGGGAATGTTCAGTGGCATATAGGCCAAATGCAGGTAAATGGGTACAGTTCAGTAAATGGGACTGGTCAGCATCAACAAGTTGGACCGAAGAGCCTGTTTGCGTGCTCCATGACTATTATGGGGCGCCTTTAGATCACTTCCACTAGTGTTTTCTTTGCTGTACTATACCAGATTTGTAGTCAAGCGTACAATCTACATTTCTAAGTTCAAACAAATATTTTATGTCCAGATCTCCTGAAGCAAGGACACCTCTTAATAATTGCACAAATGCCATCCTCGATTAACCCTTCCACCTTCACCTGGTTCCCAGTTCTTTTTGAACGCTGTGTGCTCCTCAATATTCAGGAGCCAGTCCTTTCCACGGAGAGAATATGGGAAGAGCTCCAATTTTCAGTCTCCCCTGAATTAACAGTGAACGCAGTCAGATAGACTGGTAAACCTCCCTGTGAGTCCGAGATGGGATCTGAGACTTGAGGGAGGTGTAGGTCAAGGTGATGAAGATGATACTTTATGTAAGATCATGTGTAGTCAAGACCTAAGGAAAGATGTCCAGTAAAGTGTTTGTGAGAATATGTCACAGAGTAATACAGCTGCACAGCACGGTCTCTGGTCCAACTTATCCATGCTGACCCATATCCCAAATTAATCTGATCCCATGTGCCAGCATTTGGCCCGTATCCCTCCAAACCCTTCCTATTCATGTACCAATCCAGATGCCTCTTAAATGTTGTCATTGTACCAGGCTCCACCACTTCCTCTGGCAGCTCATTCCACACACGTACCAACCTTTGTGTGAGAAAGTTGCCCCTTAGGACCCTTTTGAATCCCCTCTCACCTTAAACCTGTGCCGTCTAGCTTTGGGCTGCCCCATCGTGGGGTGAAAGACCTTGGCTATTCACCATTCCCATGTCCCTCATGGTTTTACAAGGTCGCTTCTCAGCCTCCAAAGCTCCAGGGAAAATAGCCCCAGTGTATTTGGGCCTTACCTTATAGTTCAAACCCTCCATCAGCCTTGTAAAACTTTTATGAACTCTTTCAAATTAACAGGGTCTTTATAGCAGGGAGACCAGAACTGAATGCAATATTCCGAAAGTAGCGTCACCAATGTACAGCCATCTGCTGGATTATTGAGACCTGTTGTAACACATATAGGAGATGACTCTCACATGACAGAGGTGATGTCTTTACCATGTTTAACTAACAAGATAGTATTTCAGTTGTCATCAAAAGCATCCTGCATTATTTACCACTCTCTCTTTGACGCAGTGCTAGTATAAAGACCAATGCTCCAGACCCCTTGCAGATCTGCCCTAGCTCTTGGAAATACTGCTTCACTTTTGACAATGCATTGACATCGTTAAGGAGATTTTAATTCCACTCAAATTAAGTGGAATATTTATTCTATTCTGACTGATGTTGACTTGTGAAATACCAAAGCTGTTAAGTAAACCTTCCATGACAAGAAAGGGACAGATTAAACCTGACATGGAGGCAATTATGGGACAACAAGGTGTAGAGCTGGATGAACACAGCAGGCCAAGCAGCCTCGGAGGAGCAGGAAAGCTGACGTTTTGGGCCTAGACCCTTCTTCAGAAAGTCAATCATATTTGGACAAGCAGGTTTTTGGGGGTTTTATATATTGCTTTCAATAAGAACCAGCCAGGAGTTGACCCCGGCTGAGCGTTGCAGACTGGCACATTCCAAGCTCCAGGACTAAGTGCTGAGGGACACATTAAAGCTTAAAGCAGCTGCTGCCAAGGTGCAGTGGGGAAAGTCTACCGCGTAAAGCCTTTCTATCAAAGCACAATGGGGGTCCATTCAGTTATTGGTTTCTCAAAGCAATGTAAATATACTCTTGTATCAGTAAGAAATGCTTTTGGTTTGTTTGTTGGACAGCGTCAAGCTCTAATGTTTATTTCTCCAAATGCTACTGTGCAGAACTGTACCGATTCAGTGATGGTGTGTGTATATAAAGTTTTTTTTATGAATGAAGCGTATTTTTGAAATCTAAAAAAAATCTAAAATAGGCCAGGAATAACTTTAAATAACAATCCTACGTAGAGAGTGTTATCTGCACCCCAGTAAATCATCACAGATTCAGGATTTGCATTGACAGAGAAGACTAAAAACCACAAACTACGAAGGCCTGTTAAACAGATTGCATACTCAGAACAGATACACAATGAGGTGATTTGGGTCTTGAATCTCGAGAGATAAATACCATTTAGAAAGCACAGAAGGCTAGAGAAAGCTGGAGGGCCAACTCACAATACAGACGGATGAACTAAGTTTAGGAAACCAGCATGGATCTTGTGTGAAGGTGAGGAATGGCAAAGGGAAGAAGTCATATGAGGATGGTGTATACCCTCCTTAACAGAAACAACACAGAGGCATAAAAGAACAAATAATGGGAACTCATCACAAAGGTATAGTGACAACTGTGGAAATTTTAATCTGCATATAATCTGGAAAAATCAGATAGGCAAATGTAATCTATGTGCTAGGTTTCTAGATTGTTATCAGTGTAGTTTCTTAGACCAGTGTTTCCTGGAGCTAACCAGAGAGCAGGGTCTACTAGATCTGGCACTGTGTAAAGAAGTAGGATGAATTAGCGATGTCATAGTGAAAGTAGGGAGCAGTGACCATAATATGATTGAATTTATAATTCAGCTTGAGGGAGAGAGGACTAACTGAAAAAAAAAGCATATGATCGAAATTATGGGAGGTCGCAGCGCCTCTGAGATGCAGAAGGATCTGGGGGTCCTAGTGCATGGATTACAGAAGGTTAGTGTGCAGGTGCAGCAAATACTTAGGAAAACTAATAGAAAGAAAACCGCAAGAACTGCGGATGCTGTAAATTAGCAACAAAACCAGAATTTGCTGGGAATGCTCAGCAGGTCAGCAGAACCGAAGGTCCTGATTGAAGGGTCACTCAACCCAAACGTTAATTCTAACTCCCCCTCCCACAGATGCTGACAGACTTGCTGAGCTTTTCCAGTAATTTCTGTTTTCGAAGTTAATACAATATTATGGTTTATTGTGAGGGGAAATGAATACAAGATTGGAGAGGTTATACTTCAGTTACACAAGGGCTATATCTGGAGTACTATGTAAAGTGTTGCTCACCATACATACTCTGTTGGAAACAGTTCAGAGAAGGTTTACCAGACTAATGTATGAAATGAGTGGATTGCCTTATGAGGAAAGGCTGGGCCTGTATCTTCTAGAGCTTAAGAGTCAGAGGTAACTTAACAAAAACATGTAAGATCCTGAGGGAGCTTGACTGGTGAACCTAGAACTAGGGGTTAGAGGTTAAACATAAGGGATCGCCCATTTTAAACAGAGATGAGGAAACATTTTCTCTCGGGGGGTTGTGGGTTTTTGGAAAAGGTGGTGGAAGCAGAATCCTTTAGTGTTTTTAATGCAAAACTAGATGAAAGTTTCTTGTGCATAGATAGGAATGTGGTTCGATGAGATCAGTGTCAATCTTATCAGATGTGTTGGAGTTCAGTACTATGATGAAACAGTCAAAGGTCAGCTGAGTTTTACAGGAAAACATCATGTCTGGTTAATATGTACTTATATTCCTATCTTTAGGTAACCCAAAGAAAATGGAAAGGAGCCAATCGTTTGCACACGCTGACCTTCCTAATGGGTATTCCTGTGCAGTTAGTCACAATTTTTTTTCAGATAGGTGTAAAGTGGGAATCTTATCCTTTAAGTTTGGAAGGTAGGAAAATAGAAAAGGGTTGTTAAAAGTACACTAGCAGCAGAAACACCAGGCAGGGCCTTATGGAGACCCAAATGACATGGGCTAAGATGGGAAACATGGTAGAATCCAGTGAGGCCTACATCATAATCTTAAAAATAAGGACCCACCTCCACCTCAAGACTTCTTGTTAGATGCAAGAAGACACACTTCAGTTTCAACTTCTAAGGGTCAGAGTGGGCCAGGCATGGTGGAGGTGGATGGCCTGGACACGTAAGAAAAGATGTAGGCCATTCAGCCCCTCAAATCTGTTCCACCATTCAATAGGATCGTGGCTGACCTGTGGCCAACTCCATACACCTATCTTTGGTCCTCAACACTTTTGCCTAACAAACATGGATGACCTTAAAGATAGACTCGCCTTCCAAAGAGAATTGCTCCACGCTGTGCTTCACAGAGACATGGCTCATGACCGCTACACCCGACTTTCTCAGTTCCCACGGTGGGCCGCTCCAAGTTTTTGGCCATGGCAAGGGGTGGTGAGGTCTACTTCCTGATCAACACCTCCAGCTGCTCCTGGTAACATCCTGGGCCTAGAATGTCTAACAGTGAAGTACCATCCCGACTATCTGCCTTCCAAGTTCACCTCTGTTACCCTGACAGCGGTCTACTTTGCACCCCATGCGGAAGTGAAGAGTGTGCCTGACAAATTGTACAATTCTACAAACAGCCTTGAGACAGAATACCCCAAGGCCTTGTTTATCATAGCTGGCGACTTCAACCAGGCCAATCTCAAGGATGTGCTACCGAAGCACTATCAATATGCCCCCGTTCCACCAGAGGTCCGAACATCCCTGATCATTGCTGTACAGCCATCAAAGATGCCTTCTGCTCCATTGCCCCTGTCCGCATTGTAGAAACTCAGATTAGAAAATTACATTACATTTTATAAAAAAGTAACAGAAGGTGCAGTGGCAGTGTCCCTACCTCTGAATCGGAAGGGCTGGGTTCATGTCCGACCTGTTCCAGAGGTGTGTAATAACATCACTAACCAGGTTGATGTGAAAAAAATACAAATATCAGTTCAGGGTTCTTGCAGTGTAGTGGTAGTGTCCCTACCTCTAGGCCAGATGATCTGGGTTTGAATCCCACCAGCCCTGGGTGAGTGTACACATAAAATGCTGAACAGGATGACTGTAATAGCTACAACTAACAGAGTGACCTTGGGGCAGGAGTGCATGACCTTCCTTCTCCAATACTGCTTTGATTTGTTTCCCTACTCTTCCCTCACTTTTGTTTTTGTTGTCCTGCCCTCAGTGGTTGTTCTAAGAAAAAGAGACATTGTAATGAGCAAAAATGAAAACACCTCTCTCCTGGAATTAAAATGTTTGCAGACACAGCCAAAATTTCAGAGCAAATGAAATCAAAAAGATCACCACGCACTGCACAAAGCATTACTCTGTGAGAGGCTCTTTCAGCATCCCGAAATATTTCTTCGTGTATTCATTTCTCTTTTTATCTAACATTCATTCAAGGGATGTGGGTAATGCTGGCTGGGCCCGGCATTTATTGCCCGTTCCCTAGTTTCCCCTTGAGAAAGTGGTGGTGAGCTGCCTTCTTGAACCACAGCTGTTCACCTGCTTCAGGCAGACCCACAATGTTGCTACTCTCTCAGATTACTGGAGCCCCCCTGAGTTGCGGAAATATTTGGAATTCCTTCGTTGCGATACTGTGCAGGTTAAAGGGGTAATGTAACCATACACTGAAGTTGACTGCCAAAAAAAAATGGAATATCGGAACACAATTAATGATATTTTAGACTGTACTTCAATTGAAAAAGCCAGGAGTCACATGACGCCAGGCTATAGTCCAACAGGTTTGTTTGAAATCACAGGCTTTCGGAGCACTGCTCCCACGTCAGGCGAAGTCACTCCGAAAGCTGGTGATTTCAAATAAAGCTGTGGGTCTATAGCCTGGTGTCGTGTGACTTTTGACGTGGTGTACCCCAGTCCAATACCAGCAGCTCCACTTCAACTGAAAAAGAAACACTGTTTTTTTTGGAATGGTGAGTCTTTGAATGTAGGAGCATGAAATTGAGCTTGTCAAAGAGAAGGCTGAAATTTGGGCTCAATTTGGAAGGTGCCGTCCACTCTCTGGTTTCTCCATGGGATGGACTGGAAAGATAGAAAGAACTGCTTTGTGCTAACAAAAACTGTCCCACTTACGTCCGCAAGGGGGTCAAAAATCTTCATCTGCGGAGATATCGCAAGCCAAATAATGTAGAGGAACAAAGAAAGGCTCCTTCATACATATGAAAGGGAGAAATTGAAATGGTCTTTCGAAGGAAGCAGAGGAAGGGTTAACCATCTCCGTTCAGGGATCACTGAACATTTAGATCCAGAAAGAATGCTGAGCAATGCTTGAATGGCATTCAGAGTGTTTCCTCATGTACTTCAAATGGAAGGGGAATGTCAAACAATGGGTGCAATGATCATTAATCATGACCTTGAACATGGAAAGGGAGAGACAAATTAATAGCGTGTGGTTATAGATTGCACTATAAAGCTGGGAATGCTTGTTCAGGCACTGCATATTGCTTGGTTCTACTTACATAGGACAGAAAAAGTTTTGGTTGATCTTAATGAAGTCAATGTTAGTACAGAGGCATCTACAGCCAGATAGTGAAGCCCTGTGTTAGTTATTTACACTAACTAGTCAGATGGTAAAAGGTTTGAAGGTAAAGAAAGGTGAACTGTGCATTTAGCATGAAGGGCAGCCTGCACATGAAACATTGAACCGATGTTGCACTTCAGAAATGTCGTTCAGTGAAGTTTACAGTCAGCAAACTCACGCCGTTTGAAGCAAAGAAAAAAATTCTTCAGTCTGTAAAAGGGTCTTGAAAGGTGAATGATTGACTGAGAAATGATTACAGTTGGGAAACAGAGCGGAAATAAGGATTCTGGTGCTGAGTACAACAAGTAGTATCTGTGACTTTATGACACCCAATGAATTTGGACCGTAAATGCACAATTGTGTGAAGGGCAGGTAGACTGTGTTGGGTTTGATGTATTGCTGGAGGCTTCATCACAGGATAGAAATGGCATGCTATCCCAAACTGGTAACAGTTAAGGCACCATAGCCCCAGGGACTAGTCTCTCATGAAAGGGTCACCACACCTCAGATAAGGGGAAGTGGTTGAGACGGAGAGTCCTGCATGTTAACCTCAGCTAATGCTGGGGTTGAACCCCTAACTCTGTATTGTTACTCTGTATTGCAAACCAGCTGCCCAGCCAACTGAGATAACAAAGCGTGGACCTGGAGGCCGGGCAGCATCAGAGGAGCAGGAGAGCTGATGTTTTGGATCTGGACTGCCCAGGCAACTGAGCTAGCCAGCAGGTTTTGCCAGATGGCAAATTGAAGGATCTAACCGATTCTCAACTCTATCCTACAATTACATTTTCCACGTGTTTACCACACTGTGTTTCAGCCTTCAGTGACTGATCTTAGCAATTACAAACTGCAACTAAAACCAAAATGTCACAAAAACTAATGTGAACTCACTCAAGATGAGCCATCATATATCTCAGATGTAATGCAATCAGCTATTAAATAACATGGATTAATTGCATTTACTGTTGATCAAGATTAAGCCTACCTTCTGCACGCCATCAAATGGAAATCCTTCCCCAACATTGTACCATTAACTTAGACTGATAGGATTGGTGGTAACTAATCTACCCAAGATATCTCAGGCAACATCTGACATTATTAGAATGTGCAATGTTGACGTATATTTTTCAGAAAGGATATTCTTGTAACAGAGGTGGCACGGTGTGTTCTCTCGATTGGATCCCTGGGAAAAGGGGCTATCCTATAATGGAAGTGCATTGCATCCCTATTCTTTGATGTTTGGAAGAATGAGAGGTGATCACAGCGAAATATAAAAGACCCAGATGGAGTTTGACAGGAATGGCACCGAGAGTCTGGGATGGGGAGTGTGGAACGCGGGATTGGGTGGGTTGAGGGTGGTGTAACAAGCACGGGATTAGGAGCCAATCATTTCAGACTAGGACAAAGGGTAATGCCTTCGGTCAGGTGGGATTCAAGATGCACGGTGGCTCAGTGGTTAGCACTGCTGCCTCACAGTGCTAGGGACGTGGGTTCGATTCCAGCCTCGCATGACAGTCTGTGTGGAGTTTGCACATTCTCCCTGTGTCTGTGTGGGTTTCCTCCCGCAATCAAAAGATTGCAGGCTTGGTGAGTTAACTATGGTGTCTGCAGGGGGTGGGTCTGGGTGGGATTCTCTTTAGAGGGTCAGTGGGCTGAATGACCTGCCTCCATACTTGTAGGGAGTCTTTGAAGAAGATTTAGCTTTATTGTTACAAGAATACAGTGAAAAGTTTGCACATCACCATTTACAGAACCATCTTAGGTACCAAGATACAAATTCTTAGGGGAAAAAAATTAGAAAAATAAATAGACAAAAAGCTCAGCAACATGTTAGAAAAATAGAGAAATAAGAGTTCAAAATAACAGTCCTTCCAAACCAGTTCGGGCCCCTAGTTCGAACCCACAAAGAGGCCTAGAGTCTGAGTCTACGCTGAGGCCAGGAATCATGCTCTGGCTTTCACTCTGGACATCGCTGTTGCTGCCCAAGGATGTGAGGTGGAAAGAAAAAGAAAAAACAAACAAGAAGAGAGAAAGAGAGAAAGAAAAGAAATGGCAGGAGTTGATGAGGTCAGGAGCGCCACTCGGCTGCCGTCTTGGAGACAGTCTCCATTCCAGAGGACTGTGGGTAACCCTTCGCTGAATATACTTGAGGTTGAATTAGATCTTTGATCTCTGAAAGGATCGGGGATCTGGTGAGGAGGCGGGAAGCAAATTTTTGAGGAAAAACCGAAAGAACTATGGACGCCGTAAATCAGGAACCAGAAATTGCTGGAAATCAACAATCAGAAGTTGCCGGAAAAGCTCAGCAGGTCTGGCAGCATCTGTGAAGGAAAAGAAATCAGAGTTAATGTTTCGGGTCCAGTGGCCCTTCCTCAGGACGGGATTTTTAAGATTAGCCGTGATGGTTTTGAATGGCAGAAGACGGTCTGTATGATTTTTCTCCAATGTTTCTTTATGTTCATTGCCTGTGTCTAAGTCTTCATGTCTGTTTTCTTGGCACACCATTCTCGTGTGGCAATTGGAAAGCAGATTCTTAACTCTCAGTTTTGACTCTGTCCGATAAGCCATTAGACAAAAGTCTTCGTATGAAGTCTAAACCACACGAACTCCTTTAGCGTCCTTCCAAGTTCTGCCCGCAAGGTGGCTCTCCACAATGCTGGAGCTTAGTCTTTGATTCTCAGAGACTCCAGGGCAACTCCGAAAGTTAGTAATCCCCAGGGAATGTGGCATCCTTCTGACTGCAGACAGAAGCCTAGAAACAATTAGCAGCTTGACTAACAGTGAATACCAATACCTGCCCAGTAATTTCTCTCAGTAAAACAGCTGGAGCTGACGTGAATAGATGGAGCGTCTGGGCGCTAAAATAAACAGCAGTCACTCGAAATAAAAGCCAAAAGAACTGCTGATGCTGGAAACCAGAAAGAGAAGCAAAAAGTGCCGATAAAGCTCAGCAGGTCTAGTATCATCTGTGCAGAGAAATCAGAGTTAATGTTTCAGGTCAAATGACCCTTGCCCAGAACCGATGGGAGCTAGGAAAAGGGTTTTTTTTAATGCAGAAGATAGGGTGGGGATGATGTTTGCAGGGGTTAAGGAGGAAACAATAGGTGGGGATAGAGAGGGGAAAACAGTTGGACAGTCGAAGGAATGGATAATGATCAAACTAGATTAATGGGGACTGTAAGTGGCTAACAATGGGTTGTGCGTAATAGCAGACATTGTGATAACTAGCCTGGTATGTGGGGCTTGGGGTAAGGACGTGGGAGAGGGTGCCTCAAGCCCTAAAATCGTTGGACTCGACATTGAGTCCAGAAGGCTGCAGAATTCCCAAGCGGAAAAGGAGATGCTGCTCTTCCAGCTTCCGCTGAGCTTCCCTGGAGGACTGCAACAAGCCTGAGGCGGGGATGTTGGCCAGGGAACAGGGTGGTGTGTTGAAAGGGTCTTTTTCTTTCGTGAGCAGAACGTAGATGCTCTGCAAAGTGGCCGCCCAGTCTACGCTTCGTTCTCCCAAAGTAGAGGAGACAACGTTGCGAGCAGCAAATGCAGCAGTTATTCCAGGCTCATAGCCAGCAGCAGTTGGAAACACATGGCCCAAGAAACCACATTAAGTAGGACTGATGTACACCTTTGAGAAAGTTTAGCTCGAGAACTTCAACGGTGATCCATCCATCCTCAGCTCCTGCTGCTATAGGCAACGTCTGCGAACTTTGGTGGATGGGATAGTCAAACACAAGGCCAGCATATCTTTGCAAAGTGCCTTTAACAGAATGAGCCATCCCTAAGGCATATCATGGGACTGAGCACTGATCCACACTGACTGATATCGGGGAAGATAGCCACCTATTTAGTAAAAGCATTGGCTTTGCCAGGGGGTTTTAGAGGAGGGGACAGAGTTGGAGATGGGTATGGAGTTTCAGAGCTCATGTCCTCCCTGTTGGGGGCAAGGAGGGTTGTCGGAATTGTGCAGGATTTTTATTCATTTTCTTTCCATTTAAATTCTGGAATGCGCTGCCCGGAGGCAGGTTCGGTCAGGGCAGTCGTTAGACGATTATTCAAACTCAGACGGCGCAAAGAGTTAAGGGAAAAAGAGGAGGACAATGGATTGCAGTCACGACATTCATACAGAGGGCTAGGGCAGGCACGACGGGCTGAGTGGCCTCCAGCAGTCTATTCATTGAGTGGCTGCAGAGCTGGAGGAGTGTGTCTTTGTACACCAGTCACTGAAGGTGAGCACGGAGGTGTAGGTTAAGGCGAAGATGGTAAATGTGAGGATTTGAGTCCAAGAACTGGGATGTCTTGCTGCAATTGTTCAGAAACTTGGTGCTATTGTGTGTAAAGTCTGGTCCCCCTATCCAAGGAAGGATGGTACTGCTGTGGAGGGACTGTAACAAAGGTCTACCAGGCTGATTCTTGCGATGGCAGGACTGACGTATGAGGAGAGACTGGTTCAGTTAGAACTATATTCAATGGAGTTTGAAAGGATGAGTGGGGAACCTCATAGAAATCCATAACATTCTACCAGCACTAGACTAGGGTAGGGCAGAAAGGATGTTCCCTATGACTGGGGAATATAGAACGGGGGTTAGGGTGGGGGCCACAATCTAAGGATATGGTCTAGGCCTTTTAGGATCAAAATGAGAAAAATCCCATCATCCAGAGAGAGGTGGCTCACAGAATTCCCTGCCACAGAAAGCAATTGAGGCCAATGTTTTCAGGGAGGAGTTAGATCTAGTTTTTAGGGCAAAGCGAATCGAGAGGCCGCGGACGAAGCAGAAACGGGGGACTGAGCTGGATGGAGACAGTAAGGACTGCAGATGCCGGAAGCTGGAGTCAGTGAGGTTGGAGGTGGGTAAGTGCAGCAGGTCAGACAGCGTCGGAGGAGCAGGAAAGTCAACGTTTCAGGCTTACGTGCTTCCTGACGAAGGGTGTCAGCCTGTAGCATTGACTTTCCTGCTCCTCGGATATTGTCGACCCACTGCGCTTTTCTAGCTCCACATTTACGGGTTGAGTTGGAAGATCAGCACTATTATAACGAACGGGTGGAGCAGGATTAAGGTGTGAATGGCCTACTCCTGCTCCTATTCCCTGTGTTTCTTCCCTAGAGGTGAAGCAAAGAGGAGTTTGAAAACTAGGAAGTGAGCTCACTGCAGAGCTGAGCTCGGGTTTATGAACGATGGAACACGGGAGACCATTGGCAGAGCCAAGTGCTGCAGTATGAACCAGCATGGGCAAGGTGTTCTGAGGTGAGGGCAGGACATGGGCGATATCGTGAGGCAAGGGGTGACTTTATTTCCCTGCCAGCTCTTTAGTAACGAAGGAAGAGAAGTGTATGTCTCTACCCGATCAATCCCCTGTCACCATTGACAATGAGGCCACTCAGTCTGTAAAGTTTACAGGATGGGACATGGCTTTGGATGTAACCTCATCAGAAAGGCCAGATTTGGGCTACCTCAGAGGGTTCTTTCAATAGTTGCGTCTTTCACTTGGGGCGGCGTCCCTTCCACCCTCCAGAAATTGCCCAGTGCGGCTCCAACAGCGCCACCAAGAGCTGTGGTAACTGTTGGCACTGCAGGGGTCCTGGTGAGAAGTATACACTGTGAGAAGACCAGGCTGCAAGGTAAGTGTAGGTGTTCCTTTGAGGGGGGACAGGTGATGTTGGGGTTGGTAGGTTGGCAGAGCCTTGCAAGGCAGTTGGGGAGAGAAGAGGGGTGTTCAAGGATGTCCAGAGCAGGTAGGTCAACTTTGAGAACAAGCGAAGGTATATGACTCAAGTACCAATGACCCATAAAGGAAGGACCAACCTCCCTCCATCTCACTTTTGCATGCTGCCCATTAGTGGGACACCTGGCGATGGTCACATGTTGCAATGGATATGTTATGGACACAAGCTGGACAATATTATGGCTTGGGTTGATAAGTGGTGACAGAGTGCCATGCAATGACCATTTCCAACAAGATTTAATCTAACTATCTGTCCTCAACATTCAATGGTATTGCTGATGCTAATTTCCCAATTATCCACATCTTGGGAGTTACTATTGACAAAGACCAGAACTGGAACAGCCATATGGATAATATGGCTACAAAAGCCATAGTAGCCAAAATCAGGGATTTTGCAATAACTCACTTCCTGACTTTAAAAAATTTGGTCAGCTGCAATATTCAAAAGACATTCAGACAATACATGGGTAGGAAATGTTTGGAGGGTTATAGGACAAACCCAGGCAGGTGGGACTTGTTTAGTTAGGGAACATGGTTAGTGTGGACCAGTAGGACCAAAAGGTTTGTTTCTGTGCTATGAGTCTATAAGTGCCTGGGTGGGGTACGTTCTGGTCCCGGGGTTAGGGAGCACGCCCCCATCACTGACCCAGGGTCTGTCGCTGAGCTGAGTGACCTCGGTCACACTGCATTGGTGGGTCCCACCAAGAAAGGCCAGCCTTTTCTGACTAAAACCCTCTGAGCTTGAGTGGGGGCCAGGCAAGTCGGGGGGGAGGGGTTGCGGCATTGGTCGTGCTGAATGCATCTGCTCCCAGTGAGCTGTGAAAGCCTGCAGATTTCAATTCAACATGCTCACCTGACTCTCTCTCTCTCACGCACAGTCTCTCTGACTCTCTCTGTCTCTCTCTCTCTTTGACTGTCTCTCTCTCTCTCTCTGTCTGTCTGTCTATCTGTCTCTCTTTATCTTTCTCTCTATCTATCTCTCTATCTGTCCATCTCTCTCTGTCCAACACCCCCTCTCTGTCTGTCTGTCTCTCTCCATCTGTATCTGTCTCTGTCTCTCTCTTTCTCTGAGAGAAAGAAAAGTTGGGGGCGGTGGCCCGGTGCGGAGGGAAAGAATATCATCCAACTGAAATGAGTGGACCAGCTCTGATTGAGGTCAGCCTTCATTCACCTTACCCAAAATTACATCAAAGCATTCATTCGGAATAAAGTGGCTCCTCTGGAATGGTTTGGCCTGAGCAAACATTGGGGTTAGTTAATTAGGAATCCTGGTCCCACGCGGCTGGGTTATTGGGCCGGTGAGAAAGAAAATGAGCTGGTGAACTAAACCAGGAAGCGATCGGGAAATTCCTGACCCTCCATGCATCAGGAATATTCTGAGACCTACAGGTTCCTCTGTCCCATCTTGAAAACGAAGCGATCCCCATCCTCAGTTACCCCTGACTGGAGTGTCAGACCAGGTTAACTGTTTGAAGGGACACACAGATTCCTTACAGTGTGTAATCAGGCCATACAGTCCACACTACCCTCCAAACAACATCTTCCCCATCCCTGTAACCCCACATTTCCCATGACTCACCCACAAGTCCCCGCACTGAACACTGCAGGCAATTTAGCCTGGCCAATCCACCTAACCTGCACATCTTTGGGCTGTGGGAGGAAACTGCAGCATCCAGAGGGAACCCATCCAAACATGGGGAGAACATGAAAACGCCACACAGACAGTTGTCCAAGGGTGGAATTGAACCCAGGTCCCAAGCACCATGAAGCAGCAGTGCTAACCACTGAGGCACCCTGTCACTGTCCTGGGACCACAGACCCGCACCTGAAAATGCTGGTCTCGGATGGTGAAAGAATGAGCTTAATGGGCTTTAGGAAGATTGTGAGGTGGCTCCTGCCTTTTGGTGGGTGGGGCGCTGGAGTCTCCAGGATTCAAATCCCCACTCTAAGCTTTCTGTGGGCCGTAGGAGATGCATCAGCAGGAAGCCAAACACGATCAGTCAGAAATTCTTTCTGAAATGTCTGATGGCACAAGGTAAGAGATCGAATGTCTCTGGGAACCCTCCGGCATAATCCTATGAGTGTGTCCCTAGAAACAGGGACATGGCATCAGGCATATCCATGAATGAACACCACTGAATGAGGGTGGGTATTTATGTGATGCAGGTTTGGCTGTGAACTCCACCGCAACCTAGCTCATAACTTTAATCATTCACTTGGGAGCCTGAGAGGGAGCGGCTCAGAGCGTAAATTGAGTCTGAGATAATCCCAGCAACCGCAGGCCAATCAGTTTAACTTCCAGTGATGGGAAAACTGCTTAAAGTAATTATTTGGAATAGAATTTAGAGGCATAGAGCCACAGAGCTATACAGCATGGCAACAGACCCTTCAGTCCAACTTGTCTATGCTGGCCAGATATCCTAAATTAATCCAGTCTCATTTCCCAGCATTTGGCCTGTATCCCTCAAAGCCCTTCCTATTCATGTATTCATTCAGATGCCTTTAAATGTTGTGACTGTACCAGCCTCCACCACCTCCTTCGGCAGCTCATTCCATACATGCACCATCCTCTGTGTGGAAAAAGTCTCCCCTATCTGTTCCTTTTACATCTTTCCCCTCTCGCCTTAAACCAATGCTGTCTAGTTTTGGCATCCCCCACCCTGTGGCAAAGACCTCGGCTATTCACCCTATCTGGGCCCTTCATAAACCTCTAATAGGGTCACCACAGTAACAACATGGGTATAAAATTAGCTGAATGATGACAAGAATGGAGCTAGTGGTCAATAGATACTTTTCAGGCTGAAGGGAGGTTTGTAGTGGAGTTCCCCGTTTACTGGGGCTGTTGTGTTTCCTGATAAATATTAATGACCTGGATCTTGCTGTGCTGGGGGTCAAATTGAAAATTTGCAGGTGGCACAAAACTTGGAAGAATTCTCAAAGTGTGGAGGCTGGTGTGGAGCCCCAAAAAGGACACTGACCAGTTAGTGGAGTAGGTTCAATGTAGAGAACTGTGAGGTGATATACTTTGGTCAGAACATTGAAGGACTACATAAAATAGGGGATTACAATTCTGAAGGGGCTGCAAGGGCAGAAGGACCTGGGGTATATGGACAAAGATCATTGAAAATGGCAGGACAGGTGGGAGAGAGCAGTTAGAAAGGCAAACTGGCCTTGGCTTTATCAATAGGGGCATAGAGGTGATGTTGAACTTGTATGAGACATTTGTTAGACCTCAGCTGGTATATTATGTGTAGCTGTGGCCATCATATTATAGGGAAGATACACACTGGAGAGGGTGCAGAAGTGGTTCCACAGATGTAAAAACTTCGGTGATGAGGAAAGGTTGAAGAGGTTGGGAGTTGGAGAGAAGAGGGCTAAGAGGATATGTGATAGATTGATTGAATGATTTGATTTATTGTCACATGTACCTAAGTACAGTGAAAAGCTTTGTTTCCGAACAGGGCAGGCGGATCATAGTAAACAAGGACATATAGATCATGGGGTGGAAACAACTTGGACAGAGTGAGGCATACAGGTTTCATTGCATACATGTGTGAGGAAAGACCAACATTAGCAAGATCAGCATGATTTGAGGCTACAGAGTCCATTCAACAGTCTGATAATGGCCAGGAAGAAGCTATTCCTGAACCTGAGTGTGTTCAGACTTCTGTATCTTCTACCTGACAGAAGGTGTTGTAGGAGATTATTACTGGGGTGTGATGGGACTTTGACGATGTTGGCCGCCTGTCTGCGGCAGCGAGCCGTGTAGATGGAGTCCATGGATGGAAGGTTGGCTTCCGTGATGATCTGGGCTGTGCACACCACGTTCTGTAGCTTCTTACGGCCCTGGGCAGAGCAGTTGCCGTACCAGACAGTTATGCACCCAGACAGAATGTTTTCAATGGCGTATCTGTAGAAGTTAGTCAGGATTGATATGGACAGGCCAAATCTCCTGAGCTGAATGAGGAAGAAGAGGCATTGTTGTGCCTTCTTGACTGTCACATCTATGTGGGAAATCCAGGACAGATTGTTGGTTATCATCACTCCAAGGAACTGGATGTTCTTCACTCCCTCAACCTCAGTTCTGTTCATGCAGATGGGGTGGTGTTCTCCTCCTTTCCTTCTGAAGTTGATGATCAGTTCTTCAGTTTCGCTGACATTGAGAGACAGATCGTTTTCATGCACCCGCGGCCACCACTTTGTTCATGCCGCACCTGAACCACTCTCTGTGTACAAAAAGTTGCCTCTCGTGTCTTTTTAAAATCTTTCTCCTCTCACCTTAAAAATATGCCCCCCATCTCGAAATCCCCTCAAAAAGGCACCTTACTATACCCCTCATGATTTTATAAACCTCTATAAGGCCACCCTTCAACCTCCAATGCCCCAGTGTAAGAAGTCCCAGCATAGTCAGCTTCTCCTTACAACACAAACCCTCCATTCCCGGCAACATCCTGGTAAATCTTTTCTGAACCCTCTCCAGCTTAATAATATCCCTCCTATGGATAATGATGGGATAGTGTAGGGGGAGGGGCTTAGATTAGTTCACAGGTCGGCGCAACATTGAATGCCGAAGATCCTGTTCTGCGCTGTATTGTTCTATGTTCTATGTTCTACGTTCTACGTTCTATAACAGGGAGACCAGAACTGGACACAGTATTCCAGTAGAGGCCTCACCAACGTCCTTTACGAACGCAACATAACGTGCCAACTCTTGTACACAAAGGTCTGAGCAATGAAGGCAAGTGTTACAAATATTTCACTCAGCGAGTGTTTACGGTTCTGATGAGGGGGGTCACCGGACCCAAAACGTTCACTCTGCTTTCTCTCCAGAGGTACCGCCAGACCTGCTGAGATTTTCCCAGCAACTTCTGTTTTTGTTTCTGGCTTACGGCATCTGCAGTTCTATCGGTTCTTATTTAGTTAGGATTTGGAATACACTGCCTGGAAATGTGGTGGAGGCGGGTTGAACTGAGGGCATTCAAGAGGGGCACTGGATGGATATTTGGACAGAAACAGTGTGCGAGGGTTTCAGGAAAAGACAGCAGATAAATGGTAGACAATGAGGCACATTTAGGGAGCTGGACAGGGAACTGTGGGTTTCGCCAATGAACATCCTCCTTTTACACCATAACACTCTGTGACTGTGTGATTCTGTGATTCTGTGAACAGCCTCACCCAAGAAACACAAAATGAAGAAGAGAGAGATAGAAAGCCAAGAGTAAGGAGGAGGAGCAAACATATTCAGAAGTTGACAGCTGTTGACAGGGTGAGAGAAACATCAGTAAAAAAAAAATTCAGCTTGGAATCATTCAGAGGAATTCCTAAAAACAGTTTCAAGTGTTTGATGAATTTTGAAAAACATTCCCAGCATCCAAAACGGAAGCAAATATCCAGCCAACACCTGCTACAAATTCAAACTGCTCAACCTCTCTGGACTGCATCCAATATCAGTCTGTACTTACCGAGATGCTTCCTGAGAACTGTTCACATACTCCGGAGTTGGGGTGATGAGAGCCTTAACTAGTTTTAGCCAAACTATCTGACAGTGTGGCACTCCTGAAGAACTGTCCCTCTGACAGTGCGGCACTCCGTCAATACTGGCTCTCTGATAGTGCTGAACTCCCTCAGTAGAGACCGTCTGACAGTGGGGCGCTCCTTCAGCACTGACCCTCTGCCAGTGCAGCACTCCCTTAGCACTTACCCTCCGACAGTGCAGCACTCCCTCAGTACTGACCCTCTGATAGTGCTGAACTCCCTCAGTAGAGATGGTCTGACAGTGTGGCACTCCTTCAGCACTGACCCTCTGACAGTGCAGCACTCAATAAGTACTGACCCTCTGACAGTGCAGTAGAACCTCACTGCTGACCCACTGACAGTGCGGCACTCCCTCAGCACTGACACTCCGACAGGGCGGCACATCCTCAGCACTGAACCTGTGACCTGTGTGGCTCTCCCTCAATATTGACCCTCCAACAGTGCTGCATTTCCTCAGTACTGACCATTTGACAGGCAGCACTGGCTCAATTCTGACCCAATGACAGTGCGGCACTCCCTCAGTACTGATCTTCTGGCTGCGCACCACTCAGTCAGTACTGATAGACTGACAGTGAAGCACTCCCTTAGCAGTGACCCTCCGACAGTGTGAACTCCCTCAGTCCTGATCCTCCGACAGTGCAGCACTCCCTCAGTACTGACCTTTCGACAGTGCGCAGCTCCTTCAGCACTGACCTTCTGATAGTGCAGCGCTCCCTCAGTACTGACTCTCTGACAGTGCAGCACTCCCTCAATCATGAATATCTGACACTGCAGCACCCCCTCAGTATTGACCATTTGACAATGCAGAACTCACTTAATACTGACACTCCAACAGTGCAGCACTCCCACAGCACTGACCCTCTGACAGTGCTGCATTCTCTCAGTACTGACCCTCCTACGGTGCAGCAGAACCTCACTACTGACCCACTGACAGTGCGGCACTCCCTCACTACGGAACTTGTGAGAGTGTGGCACTCCCTCAGCACTGACCCTCAGACAGTGCAGCCCTCCCTCAGTACTGATCCTCTGACAGTGAGGCACTCCCTCAGTGCTGACCCTCTGCCAATTCAGCAGTCCCTCACTAGTGACCCTCTGAGAGAGCAGCACTCCCTTCGTGCTGACCCTCCGACAATTCGGCACTCCCTCAGTGCTGGCCCTGTGACAGTGCGGTGCTCCCTCAGTACTGGCCCTTCAACTGTGCAGCACTCCCTCAGTACTGGCCCTCTGACTGTGCAGCACTCCCTTAGTGTTGCCCTGTCTACATTGTGGGGAACTGGATGTTTAACCCAGCATCATCTGACATCAAGCAACCTGTGATGATTATGGGGAAAAGGGCTGGAAAATCGAGTTGATGATCATCACATCATCTGTAATTTCATTGAAGGTCGGAACACTCTGGTTGTGCTGAATGGCCTTCATCAGGTCGTGTGTGCTCTGCTGTTGTGGTGCTCGTGCCACTCAAGAGTGGTCAGTTGGATGGACCGCACACAGACACACCATCCCGTCCCGGGGTCAAAGCTGGGATGTGGAGCCAGAGAGTGGGCATGGTGTGGCACATCGCACTGGTAAAGGCTGCCACCTGCTGGCTCCTCCCTGCAATATCATCAACAACCTGCTCCCAAACCACACCCCCAACACTTCTCTCTCTATCTTTCTCTCAGTTCAAATCTCACTCAGTTCACCTTGTTTCTGTTCCCTCCAAGCAGATTGTGCCTGGGCAGGGAGAGGGGGTGGGGGAATGTGAGGGGCTGCACTTGGCCCTCTCACAGTTCCATGCAATCCAGACCAGCCAGTTTGGCCACTCCAGGAATACGGGAGGAAGCTTTGACAATGTGGGATTCCTCTGGGAGTGAACTGACAAACACCAGGAAAGGAAGCACTGATTGAAACCCTGACCCTGGCCCTGACTCTGATCCTGACCCTAGCCCTAACCCTGACCCTAGCCCTAACCCTAACCCTATCGCAGGTGCACAGTTAGCTGCTCTGTAACAGTCTCATGAATAGACAGGCAGTTGCTGGGGTTTCTTTTTTCTTCATTCGTGGACCCTCCCAGCACCTCTAATATATGTAAATATCGCCTTGTACAAGTCACAAATGCCTTGGGTCTGTTTCTGCATGTACAACTGTGCAAGCAGAACTGCTTCTGTGACTATGTATGTATACAAAGAAACGTTTTTGGGAATAAAGTGTGATGGCGAAATAAGAAAATGTGGATGTCATTGGCTGGGCGAGCGTTTATTGCCCGTTCCTAATATTATTATAGGCCTCCATCGGAAAGAGGGATTTAACTGAGGAGTTAGATATAGCCCTTTGGGGCTTGAAAGAATGAAAGGATATAGGGAAATAAAGAACAGGAACAAGGTGTTGATTGTAATATTGCAGTGGGTCTGCAGCCGCATGCTTTTTATTCCGGACACTTCCAAAAGAAAATTAATTCCGATCTCCCCTAGTGCTGCAGTCGGGTTTGGACCTATAATCCCAGGTTCGAGAGGCTCTGGAAGAGTGAGGTGACAGCACAATCATCATCGTCAACACAGTCTGGGAGAGAGGGTGCCAGCGAGCAATTCCATTCAGCACGTAAACAGAGAGCGGACCAGAGGACTGAACTCGCTGAGTGTGGATGTGATTGGGTAAGTGGTGAAATTCTCTGATTCCTGCCCCTTGATGTTTGGGCAGGGCTGTGAGATCCAGAAGCAGACTCCCTCCCATTGTCTTTCACAGAAGTGAGCAATGTTCTGTGAAAGGCCTTCCCTCGGTCCAGACTAAAGGGGTAGATAGCTACCTGTTGCCCCCCCCCCACCTCCCTACCCTGGCACTGTACATGGTTGGTCACTTCCACAAAGAATCAAGGTCAGAGAGAGGCCGTACAGAACCTAAGATTTGACATCACGGAGGTGAGAGTTCTTAAAATATAGCATTGCCTTAATATTAACCACTCATCCTGAAGCTGAGCAAATAAGCACATTATTGTATCAGAGATAATGGGAACTGCAGATGCTGGAGAATTCGAGATAACAAAGTGTAGAGCTGGATGAATACAGCAGGCCAAGCAGCAGCTTAGGAGCAGGAAAGCTGACATTTCGGGCCTAAACCCTTTTACTGATGAAGGGTCTAGGCCAGAAACATCAGCTTTTGTGCTTCTAAGATGCTGCTTGTCCTGCTGTGTTCATCCAGCTCCACACCTTGTTATCTCTGAGTACATTATTGTATTCAGTGGGTGAGACTGAGATGCCATTACCAACTGACCGAGCACTAACACGGTTGCTCAGTGGTTAGCACTGCTGCCTCATGCCAGAGACCCGGATTCGATTCTACCTTCGGGTGGCTGTCTGTGCGGAGTTTGCATATTCTCCCTGTGTCTGTGTGGGTTTCCTCCCACAGTCCAACGATGTGCAGGTTGGGTGGATTGGCCATGCTAAATTGTCCATAGTGTTCAGGCGAGGTGGGTTAACTATGGTAAATGTGAGTTTGTAGGGATAGAGTGGATGCTCTTCAGAGAGTTGGTGTCGAATGGCATCTATCTGAACTGTAGGGATTCTATGAGCATATTGATAATGCTGTAAAAGCCCTTCAGGATTATTTGAATCTGAGCACGAACAAAATTCCTGAAAGTGCAAGATTTAACAGAGACCTTCCGATTCCAGGGCAATCTGTCAGCAATCTCCATAATAACATGTAGAAAGCTGTGAAATTGGGATTTAGAAGCAACAGAATTCTCGATGAAACCTTGTCAGATTTAATGCAATCTGGAGGAAAAATGTACCATTGAACAAAGCTCTTCACAATGGGCCGAAGGTCACACTGTCCTGTACAATTTTATGTTTTCTTCCCTCTTTCAATGAGAAAGCGATAGCCACATCCAGAATTCAAGAACACCATAAGGAAGGAAATCGCAACAAAGAAGCTTTCACCTGGGATGGACATGAGTTCTGACACTCCCTGGTTGCTGTTATGCGGCAACTATCTGATTTGGCAGAGAAGTGTTCATCGGAAAAGGGAATTTAGGGTTAGGGGATTTTGGGGATTTTCTGGGAAGGAACTAATCCAACAAGATCCTCAAGGACTTCAAAAGATTGGAGAGCATGGACCAGAACCAGTGTTAATCATTCTTAAGGAGAAGACTGACCAACCATAGAATATAGGAACAGGAGTAGGCCATTCAGCCTTTTGAGCCTGCTTCACCCACTCAATACAGTGTTTGGCTCATCATCCAACTCAGTCGCCTTTCTCCTTGATCTCTTTAGTCCTAAGAACCATATCTCAAATCTCCTTGAAATGTCATGGCTCATTCTGTGGCAGGGAATTCCACAGGCTCCCCAATCTCTGGCTGAAGACACTTCTCCTCAGCTCAGGTCCCAATTTTTCAAGTTTGAAGAGAGAGTGTGCTGTGGGAAAATGAGGTGATATCCAGAGCACCTGACCTTGTGAAGTTAGAGGTATGAGGAAGAGACAGTGTAATGATAAAAGGGCAATATAAGGTGTTAGTTATGGGCAATGTAGTTATAAAGAGCTAGTCACAGGCCATAGATTCCTGACAGTGTGGAAGCAGCCCGTTCAGCCCATCAATTCCACATCTACTCTCCGAAGCTCAGCCCACCTAGAATCACCCACTTACCCCATCCCTGTAACCCTGCATTTCCCATGACTGACCCACCTAGCCTACACATCCCTGAACACTATGGGCAATTTAGCATGGCCAATTCACCTAATGCGCTCATCTTTCGAGTATGGGAGAAACCCGAACACCTGGAGGAAACCCGCGCAGACACAGGGAAAATTTACAAACTCTACACAGTAACCCGAGAGTGGGATTGAACCTTGGTCCCTGGTGCTGTGAGGTAACCACTGAGAAACCTTGCTGCCCTGGTTAACTCTGGGCAATAGAGCTACATACATTGTATAAGGGGTTAATTATGGGTAATGTTGTTATATTTACTATGTGAGAAGATGACTGTGACAATATAGCTATACACACAGTATAAGGTGTCAGCTATGGGCAATATAGCTATATACCCTGTATGAAGGGTTAATTTTGGGGAAAAATGCTTGGCCGTAGACGCCATATAGGGTAATGACTCTGAAAAAGTTAACGTTGAAGTTGTAGTGGGTTTGGATGGGGATCTCTACACCAGCTTTCGTAGGGTGCAAATGTATTCTGTACAGCTCCCGGGAGTCCTTCAGATTTATGCCCGACAAGTAATGTGAATGCTGTCATGAAATAAACCATCTTGTTAACAAGGCCTCTCCTGCTGAGACTCATCAGTGAATACTGATTATTAGAGGAATCCTAGACGCGGTATGGATAAAGAGGATTGGCCAACTACCCCAACCACCTGACAGTGCCACATCCTGACAGCAGTGACTAATCCCCAGGGGTGCCAGCAGCGGTGGTAAGTGCAAATAACGCTGACACTCTGGGCAGGGAGTACCACATTGCTGAGACAACTTACTCCTCGATTTTAACATCTGATCACGTTATGCTTTCACCTTCAAGATTCAGTGGGACACTCCATGGAGAGAATAGGCTGGGCATCTGGGAGGAGCGCGATGAAACGCACCAGCTTCAGAGTTCCCAGCTCTTGCAACAGCTTGTCTGCGAATAAGCTGGTAAATATCCCCTCACTGTGGTCATGTGCATTCTCATCAAGTTTGTATAGAAGGCCCAGAGTTAGACACACTTTCTCTAGTGAGCAGAATGGAATAGCAATTCACTGTCATGCGCAATTTTGCTAAACAAAAATGAAACATTTTATAAGTTGGCATACCAGGGTACCTGTGTTAATGGCATAAGTCATAGATAAGAAAAAAAAAGTACAAATTTAGGCAAAGTTCATCCCATATCAGTTTCATTTCAGGGAAAGCCAATTAAAACAATGGACATTGGAAGCCTCTGCAGCAGGCCAAGACTACCTCACTGGAAGAGACCGCCATGCCAGGCTGCTGGAATGGCCTGAAGAGGACCTCAATGCCGGTTTGAGACCTTCATGCCAGGACAATGCCACCAAACCTGGAGACCGCCGAGACGCACCAAGCAGAGACTGCCTCTCTGGAGTGAGGCCACCGTGCCATGTCGTCGCTAGGCCGGGACCACTATATCAGGCCGGAAGCCTCCTCATCACTAGGCCAGGGGCATGGGGTTGGGGGTGTGAAGGTGGGAAAGACACCTTTCATCGAAGTTGTCGAAAGGGGCAAGGTGATAAATGGAAGCATTTTTTGTGAAAAAGCAGAGGAAGAAAAGTTAAAAAAATAAGTAGGCAGAATTGATGAGCTCCAGGCTAAGGAGCCTGCAGGCCACACCACAGCCCCACCAACTTAGTGCAAGGATCTTCTGTAAAACATAAAGAGTTTCAATCTGAGATAACAAAGTGTGGAGCTGGATGAACACCGCAGGCCAAGCAGCATCTTAGGAGCATAAAACCTAGACGTTTCAGGCCTAGACCCTTCATCAGAAAAGGGTCAAGGCCCGAAAAGTCAGCTTTTGTGCTCCTGAGATGCTGCTTGGCCTGCTGTGTTCATTCAGCTTCACACCTTGTTATCTTGGATTCTACAGCATCTACAGTTCCTATTATCTCTGAAGAGTTTCAATCCATCCTTTTCACCTCCAAGCCTGTGTCTCTCAGCCCTGCTAGTTGAACACTCATTCTGCAATAACTAGTCAGCGTGTATCAGAGATGCCATTACACACCTCTGGAGCTGGGTTGGGCTTGAACCGAGAGGCAGGGACACTACCATTACAAGCAGTACAAGTGTCCTAAACATTCTGGAATAATTGAAACTGCTTAAGCCGCTCCATGTGGCCTGCTAACACAGTGTCTATCCAGCTTTACAGTCTGACACACAATTTAGAAACAGGGTCTTTGATTTCTGCCAGAATACCTGGTGACTGGCTATCTTTATTGTCCGTCTCACTGACTCTCATACTATTGCGGGCGTCCTCTGATTATAAAAGCCATTCCAGACTTGCAACGCTTCTGGCACTGATCTCACTCAGAGGGAATGGCGCTGTCAGAGCCAGGCACACCCCCTGACATTTGTATCATGTCACAGTGAACACAATGACCTGGGGGTTGTATCATAGAACTCCTTCCAGTCCATTCAGCCCACACTGACCCTCCAAATAGGGCCACACAAAGACCCAGCCCACCCCCACGACCCTGCATTTCCGGAGGCTAGCCTGCACTTCCTGGAAACTACAGGGGCCTATCCACCTGAACTGCACATCTTCAGACCGTGGGTGGAAACCGGAGTCGGGGTGGGGGGGGGCACCCGGAGGAAGCCCACGTGGACATGGGGAGAACGTGCAAACTCCCACAACCAAAGCTGGAGCCAAACTCAGATCCCTGGTGTTGTGAAGTCAACAGTGCCAATTGCTGAGCCACCCACGCCCACAGGGGGCAGTACACCACTGCAGCTTTTCCCGCTCTTTCAGCCAGTCAGATGGCTTTCCCGCGGATTTTCTGGCTGCATGGCCTATCACATCGAGGGAGCATCTGAAGCCTTGGCATTTCCTGGAAGTAGGCCCTGGTTTTGCGTCTTCTGTTCCGCCTGTTCATTCACGGCCCGCTCTGGAGTCAATTCTCCTCTCACCTTCAGAAAGTCTAATAGTAGTCTATTAATTAGACCGATGGTTATAAAATTGTGAGCTAATTTCTTTTTCAAAACTGCACAGCCACAACGGTTAGCAATTCTGTGAAACTCATTTGGAAATACATTGCCAAATCTACCGGATCACTGACTCCTCAGGTTGAAGCTTGCTCTTTCCAGGTCTGTTTTCTTTTTCGTCAAAGTAAACCTCAGTATCAAATGCTTTTTTGTTAAAACACTTCCTGCTGTTTCACCAACTCTGAGCCTCACTGGGACGTCGTCGGGCTTGTATGAGTGGACAGGCCTGAGGCCCAGCTTGTGTGGCCCTCGGGCTGTTTTGTACTCTGCAGAGCCCCCCTGCCTCAGTCCCTCACTGCACCCCCTCGCATTTCTCGGCGGGGGGAAGTTGGCAATGGTTTCTTCGAGGGTCTTCTGCTTCTGTGGACCTCCCTTCCACCGGAACATGGCTGTCTTGTAGAGTCATCCTTGGTCCCGAGGCCGACCCTTTGCTGCTCCCCAAGTCCTTCGATGCTCATGACTCCATGTCTCTATCTCTCTCTCTCTCTCTCTCTCTCTCTCACTCTGAGGTTGTGCAGGAAGCCTGACTTGGGTCCATTCCATCTTCAACGTACAAAGGCATGTTAACACTCCCTTGGTCACCATCGCACACCCCACACCCCCACCCCCACCCCACCCCACTCCCACCCCCCCACAACACCACCACCTCACCCCCCAATTCCACCCCAACCCAACCACCCCCCACCCCACCCACCCACACACTCACCACCCCCCAACCACCACCCAACCCCACTACTCCCCCCACTCCTCTACACCCCCACCCCACTACCCCCTCACCACCACCACACCCCAACCCCCACCCCACTATCCCCCCCAACCCCACCCTTCCACTCCCCCCCCTCCACACCCCCACCCCTACTGCTGTGCCGAGTACCTCACTGACTTAGTTCCATTGGTCCCTTCACTGGGCACATGGAGGATGTGATCGCCCTTTCGAGTTTGCTATATGACAGGGAGGTGGGGGCTAGGGGGCCTACACAGCTCAGGGCACCAGCGGGAAGGCATCAGGGAGCCCAGGCCTTATTGGGAGGGCCGTTGTTATTCTCCACCTGGTGAGGAAGGGCCGGGAGTGTGAGCGACCCCCTCTGCCTTGTGAGGAAGGCACTGTTTGGCAAGGGCTGCTACCGGGCACCTAGGTGAGTGGGTTGGGGCCTATTACAGTTTAGAAGGATGGTGGCGGGGTGGGGGGGGGAGAGACTTTGTTAAAACACGCGCGATCCTCAGCAGAGTTGTCAGGGGAGATGTGGAAAGGGGGAGGCTTGTTTCCCCTGTGCGAGAGTCTAGAAAGAGTGGGCATCATCTCAGAATAAGGCCAGGGTGGGTGGGGGGGCCGCGGGGGGCGGGGGGGGGGGTCGCACTCTTAAGACAAAGCTGAGGAGGCATTTCTTCTCTGAGAGGGCAATTCGCGGGATATTTGCCTCTGGGGGGGTGGGGGCAAGGGTGGAGGTGTGTGTGTGTGGAGGCCGGGGCATCAAGCTTACACAAGAGGCAGATTTTTTTGCCCGCGAGGGGAAAGCGGAGTTGAGGACCGCCAGGTCAGCCGCCAACTTATTGAATGGCATGGCAGACTCAATGGGCTCAATGGCCCACTCCCCACTCTGATGGTTTTATGCGGAGAAGGAAAAGAGAGGAAGGGAAGTAACAACCAATGCGATGAAGACCAGCTTTTGGCATCAAACGCAGGAGCCGTGTGGATACATCAGACTTTCTGGTTCTTTTAAATAACAGGCTCCTGTATGGTAGCTGATGGAAGGCAGCTGGCCCAAGGGCTTGTTTATGACTAAGAGGGAACAGGCTGGTGGGGGGCAGGGGGGGCGAGGTTCATTTGAATAAAGTAGTTGCTGCCAGTGACTCTCGGGAGCTAATTAAATCACATTAATCCCGATTTTCTGTCAATCTCAATGCTTACTTGCTCACAGATCCCCGCAGGGGATGAGGTGGGGGTGTGTAGTTTAATCCTTGGGTTTAGGCCTTGGGCTGTGATAAAGTGCTACGCTATGAATTTAACTGCTTTCAAGTAAGTTACAGCATTTTTTTTTAATTTCAAAATTATACTTTGGTCAAAAGAGTGACCTTATAAGCATCATCACTTCTGTGCAGTAGCATACAGAGAAACAAGCATTGCAGTTTGACTCTCTGCCCAGGTGTTTCTTACATATTATACGTGTGTGTGTGTGTGTGTGTGTGTGTGGTGGGGGCAGGTCAGTTTTGGGCGGGATGGTGGTAGGTGTGTGAACTGGACGAACCCCCTTTTAACTTTAGCAGAAAGACCTTACACTGTGGTCTTTCCCCACTGCACCCTGGCATTAGCTGCCCCGGGCTTTAGTGTGTCCCTCAGCACATAGTCCTGGCTTTTGGAATGTGCCGGTCTGCAGCGCTCAGTTGGTGGGGCGGGGGTGGTCAACTCCTTGCTCTGGAAGACCAACAAGTTTCGGGCAGATCAAGGAGCGTCTTTCACAGAATTGACAGTCCTCCAGGCGCAGTCAATGTTTGTCTCAGTGTGCGTCAGGGGGACGGTAGAGCACACAGTCCCGGCCATGGAGCTGCTCCAGATGAACCTCAACAAAAACCATCCACCTTCCTGCAAGAATGCCATTCCCTGTTCCCAATTATGTTGCCTCCGCTGCATCTGCTCTCAAGATGAGGCATTCCACTCCGGTACATCAGGATGTCCTCGTTTTACAAGGACCGCAACTTTCCCCCCGAAGTGGTCGAGAACACCCTCGACCGTGTCTCTCGCATTTCCCACAACTCATCCCTCACATCCTGTCCCCACAATAACCGCTAAGAGAGAATCACCCTCATCTTCACGTACCATCCCACCAACCTCCGGATCCAACGCATTATCCACCAACACTTGCGCCATCTGCAATCCAACCCCACCACCAAAGATGTTTTTCCCACCCCACCCGTATCTGCCTTCCGGAGGGACCACTCTCTCTGTGACTCCCCTGTCCGCTCCACACTCCCCTGTAGCCCCACCACACCCAGCACTTTTCCTTGCAATTGCAGGAAGTGCTACATCTGCCCCTACACCTCCTCCCTCACCCTGATCCCAGGCCCCAAGAAGACTTTCTACATCAAGCAGAGGTTCACTTGCACATCTTCCAATGTGGCATACTGCATCCACTGTACCCGTTGTGGCCTCCTCTACATCGGGGAAATCAAGTGGAGGCTTGGGGACCGCTTTGCAATCAGTTCGCAATAAACAACTGCATCTTCCATTTGCGAACCATTTCAACTCCCCCTCCCATTCCTTAGATGACATGTCCATCCTGGGCCTCCTGCAGTGCCACAACGATGCCACCCGAAGGTTGCAGGAACAGCAACTCATATTCCGCTTGGGAACTCTGCAGCCCAATGGTATCAATGTGGACTTCACAAGCTTCAAAATCTCCCCTCCCCCTACTGCATCCCAAAACCAGCCCAGCTCGTCCCCACCTTCTTACCTGTTCTTCCTCTCAGCTATCCCCACCTCAAGCTGCACCTCCATCTCCTACCTACTAACCTCTTCCCGGCCCTTTGATTTGTCTGTCCTACCTGGACTGACCTATCTCCTCCCTACGTCCCCACCTACACTCACCTTTACTGGCTCCATCCCCGCCTCTTTAACTTGTCTGTCTCCTCTCCACCTACCTTCTCCTCTATCTATCTTTGATCCGCCTCCCCTTCTCTCCCTATTTATTTTCAGAACCCCCTCCCCTCTCCCATTTCTGAAGAAGGGTCTAGGCCCGAAACATCAGCTTTCCTGCTCCTCTGATGCTGCTTGGCCTGCTGTGTTCATCCAGCTCTACACCTCGTTATCTCGCAGTTCTCTCCAGACTTACTTTGCAAAGGCAGATTCCCGTAACCGTCACCCCCATTCTCTCCTGTGCGGAGAACAGGCTTCCTTATTCTTCACTAATGCCTCGAACACTGATACGCACCCAAACACACACCCCTCTCACACAAACACACACACACCCACACACCCTCTCTCTCTCACACACACACACACACACACACTCGCTCTCTCTCTCAAACTCACACACACACACACATACACTCCCTCTCTCCCTCTCACACACACGCACACACACACTCTCTCTCTCACATACACACACACACACAAACACACATGCTCTCTCTTTCACACACACACACCCACGCACTCACTCCCTCTCACATACACACAAACACACATGCACCAACACACACACACTCTCTCACACACGTGCACCAACACACACACACATACACACACACACACTCCCTTTCACACACACACAGATGCACAAACACACACTGACACAGGCACACAGACATTCACACACACATGTGCGCGCTCACACACACACGCACACACACATACACAGGCACACATGCTCACACACACACACGCACACACACACACACACACACACATTCGGGCACACACACTCAAACACACTCTCTCTCTCTCTCTCACACATGCTCTCTCAAACATACATTTTCACTATGGCATACACACACACTCACACATTTGCACACACAGACATGCACAGACACATGCACACATAAATATATGCACACACACACACACATACACATAAAAATACACGGACGCACACACACATACACACAAAAACACACACAGACACGCTCAGACACACACCCTCAAACAAACTCTCTCTCTCACTCATACATTTTCACTATGGCATACACACACTGACACACATATGCACACACACAGACATGCACAGATACACTTACACATACATAAACATATGCACGCACACACACACACATAAAACACACACAGACGCACTCACACACTTACATATAAAAATACACACAGACACACATTCAAACAGATACACACACACGTGCACACACAGACACACGCAAACACACACAGACATGCACACACACTTACACACGAACACATACACATAAAAACACACACAGGCACATACACACAGACACACACGCGCGCACACACAGACATGCACACGAGCACACACACACACACACGCGCGTGCACACACAGACACATTCACATGGACACACACACAGATAATCACACAGTGTCTTCAGGACTGAAACACGCAGCCTGTTTAACAAGGCGGTGGTCATGAGAGATTACATGTACACAGAGAGAAAACAATCTGGTTTATGAACAGGCTCACATGACAGAATTACCAATGGGGTTGGGTTTTATAATCCTGCTCTGAGCCACAAACGTAATTCCATCTCATCGTTCATTGACTGAGGTATCTGACACCCCCTGATATTCTCTCTGTCCTGTTGCTTCTTCCTATGGTGTGGGGGTTAATGATGGTGGTCCTCCTCCTGAACGATACTCACCAGCCTCCAGTCAGTTCATCTCAGTGCAGACATCTCCCTGTTCCCCCACATTTTACCCTGAAACAGTGCACCCCCATCCTCCCCACTCTCCCCAGCCCTCTCGCATGCTCAATATAAATCTCACAACTGTTAATTCCTTCAAGTTTCTTGCTCTTAAAGAATCATACTGGAGGCCACTCAGTCCGAGCTGTCCCTACTGTGACAGAGACATCCAAACACTGCGAGAGCACTTTCCTGGAAGCTGGGTAACATTTCTCTTCCTTTTCTGCTTCCTCCTTTGAACGTTACAGCTCCCACCACCTACCAGACATCTTAGCAATTCAATTCACTGCTGGAAGAAATCAGGTTGCCGTGGTGGTTCAGTGGTTAGCGCTGCTGTGCGCCCCCTCAGACCTGGGTTTGATCCCACCCTCAGGTGACTGTCATTCTCCCCATGTTCGGGCATGTTTCCTCCCACAGTCCACACATGTGTCTGGCCATACTAAGTGTCCATGTAGAGGTGTGCCAGCCAAGGGAAATGCAGGGTTACAGGGATAGGATGGGCCAGGGTGGGATGCTCTTCGGCGGGTCAGTTTGGATTTGATGGGCCAAATGGCCCGCTCCCACTATCTAGGTGTTCTATGATTCTACCCCCATCACCCACCTGTGTCATGTGTTGTCTCCAAACTGCCTCTGCTCTTTCCTGTTAGTCACCCCTCAATTACCTCAGCAAAACCCTTCATCATTTGGAATGCCCCCATCACCTTTCCCCTGATACTACATTAAGGAGGAAAGTTCAGCTTCGTAGGGCCGGGCCCACAGGACTAATGCCCCTCATCACTAGCCCCACTTGGACCAATCTCCATCATAGCTTCTCCGAGACACTGGGATCCTTCTTTCGCTGGGACGTCCAACACAGTACGCCAGTGGAAAATTCTTGTTCTTTGAACCAAGGATCCCCTAGACTGCCCAAAACTACCACCATTTCTGCACATACAGGTCCCTGCAGTTCTGCCCCCAGGCCCAAGGTTAGCCAGCTCTGAGTGAACATGACATCCTCTTTCCGAACATGATAGCATCATCCATTCACCTTTGGCCTGTCGTTTTCATTTCCCATTTATTTTGTGGGATGTAGTCCTCACTGACTGTCCAGCATTTTTTGCCCGTCCCTAGTTGCCCTCCAGAAGGTGGTGCTGAGCTGCCTTCTTGAATTGCTGCATTCCTCCTGCTGTAGGTAGACCCACAACGCTACTGGGGAGGGGATTCCAGGATTTTGACACAACAACAGTGAAGGAATGGCAATATGTTTCCAAGTCAGAATGTTGAGTGGCTTGGAGGGGAATTTGGAGGTGGTGGTGTTCCCACATATCAGCTGCCCTTGTCCTTCTAGGTGGAAGTGGTCATGGGTTTGTAGGGTTCTGTCTGAGGATCTTTGGTAAATTTCTGCAGTGCATCTTGTAGATAGTATACACTGCTGCTACTGAGCGTCGGTGGTGTACGGAGTGGTTGTTTGTGGATGTGGTGCCGATCAAGCGGATGCTTTGTCCTGCATGGTGTCAAGCTTCCTAAGTGTTATTGGGGCTGCACCCATCCAGATAAGTGGGGAGTATTCCGTTATACCCCTGACTTGTGCCTTGTTGATGGTGGACAGGCTTTGGGGAGTCAGGAGGTGAGTTACTTGCTGCTTCTGACCTGTTCTTGTAGCCACTGTGTTAAAGTGGTCAGTCCCATTGAGTTTCTGGTCAATGGTAACCCCCAGGATGTTGATAGTGGGGGATTCAGTGATGGTAACACCATTGAATGTCATGGAGCAGTGGTTAGATTGGTGATGGTCATAGCCTGGCATTTGTGTGGTGCAAATGTCATTTGCCACTTGTCAGCCCAATGTTAAACACTAAGGCCATCCATTTTGTTTTTGTGTGGCTGAAGAGTGTTTTTATCCCATCAATGTCTCTGTTCCAACATAACATTGAAGGAATAACAAGCAAACGAGGGAGCAGAAGCTGCATCTGATTTTATTCCATTTACGTGTGTAAAGCGCTCCTGTAGTGCAGTGGTAGTGTCCCTACCTCTGAGCCAAGAGGCTAAAGTACAAGGGGCATTAACGAAAACTCCATCCACTCTGGAGCTGGCTTGGTTGAGCCATAAAAAGACCTGAATTCCTAACAGTGACACAGGGAGGGCACGGGTTTGGCATTCACAGTCTTAGAAGTATATAAGAAGAGTAAGATAAAATAATAGAAAATTGACCATGGATCCAGCTTAAGTGAGTGTTGGAGAATTTTGGTATGGCCAAAAAAAGATTACCATTGTCTGTGAATGTGTGTGTGTGTGTGTGCACATGTACGTGTGCGTGTGTGTGAGTGTATGTGTGTTGCGTACGTGTGTTGTGTATGTGTGTGTGTTTGTGAGTGTAAGTATGTGTGTGTGAATGTGTACCTTTGTGTGTGTGCATCTGTGTGCCCCTCGTTGTGCATGAATGTGTGTGTGTGTAGATGTGTTTATCTGTGTGTGTTTAGACGTGTGTGTATATGTGTGTGAATGTGTGTAATGTGTGTGTATGTGTGTGTATATGTATCTGTGTGCATATATATGTGTGTGTATGTACCAATGTGTATGTGTGTGTGTGTGTACCTGTTTGTGTTTGTGTGCTTGTATATGTATGCGTGTGTGTATATGTGTGTGTATGTATCCGTGTGTGCACATGTGTGTGTATGTGTGTGACTTTGTGTGTGTGTGTGTTTATATACATGTGCATGTGTATACATGTGTGTACATGTGTGTGTGTTTGTGTGTGTGTCTGTGTGTATACATGTGTGTGTATCTGTGTGTGTCTGTGTGTACATGGGTGTGGGGGTGTGTGTGAGTGTGTGTATGTGTGGGTGTGTGTGAATGTGTGTCTGTATCTATGTATGTGTGTGTGTATCTAAGTGTGTGTCTGTGTGTGTGTGGGTATGTGTGTCTGTATTTATGTATGTGTGTGTGTATCTGAGTATGTGTATGCGTGAGTATCTATGTATGTGTGTGTATATCTGAATGTGTGTGTGTATATCTCTGTGTGTGCGTGTGTATCTGTGTGTGTATGTATGTGTGTGTGTGTTTGCGTGTGTGTGTGTACCTGTGTGTACATCTACTGTTTATGACCTGGAAGTCCACTGGAATGGATTTGAGCAAGTTTTGGGGTTTTTTTATAATTCCTGTTTCTTTCTCCAAGGTTGCTAGAGGGTGATGATTTGCTGAGGGAGTTTGGGGATGGTGTAGAAGTGGCAGGATGACGTGAGGGTGGATCGGAAGTAGGTTAAGCAGCAGGTGAGGTAGCTGCTCCGTGGGGGGAAGCAGAGCATTAGGCAGTGAGGTTTCTGTGGAAACTCACCCAGGAGCAATTATCAGTGTAGACATGTGTGCCTATACGTATTATAGGATAAACTCATGTAACACATCTGAGAAAATTCAATTGTGTATTTGATGGCACTCAGCAGGATGGAGGGGCAGCTGTACTAGTCTATCACTGGGATGTGGTTGGTCCTGATAACAGCTGGTGCTGAGTGAGCAGCGACGGCACCGACGTTCACATGGGCTTTAAGAAGGCGAAACAAAAAACAGAAGTTGCTGGAAAAGCTCAGCAGGTCTGGCAGCGTCTGTGGAGGAGTCCCCAGTTCTGAGGAAGGGTCACCCGACCCGAAACGTTGACTCTGTTTTCTCCTCCACAGACCCTGCCAGACCTGCTGAGCTTTTCCAGCAACTTCTGTTTTTGTTCTGGATTTACAGCATCCGCAGTTCTTTTGTTTTTTTTTCTCTTTTAGAGGGGACAGATTTGTCAAGCACATTGGGGAGCGCGTGTTCAAGCCTTGGTGTAGAGCTGGATGAACACAGCAGGCCAAGCAGCATCAGAGGAGCAGGAAAGCTGACGTTTCGGGCTTAGACCCTTCTGCTGCGTTCATCCAGCTCTACACCTTGTTATCTCGGATTCTCCAGCATCTGCAGTTCCTACTATCTCTGCCGCGGCCTTGATGCTTTCTCCAGTTCAGTAGCCCACTAGGAGCCACGCTCTGTACTTGCTGGCTGAAGTAAAGAATGCAGAGCGCACAAAGTCGCCCTTTCCAGCTGTGATGAGGGAACGGTTAAAGAGAACGTGGGAAGTGGGTTGTTTGGGGAGAGATTACAATCTGATGGGTTTCACATCTTCACTGATCACACGATGATAGACCCTTAAGGGGACTACTGTCTGGAGACGGTGTTTAATGTGAGGAAAGTTGCTGATGTTCAGAGCTTAAAAGCTCTGCTGCTAGCACCCCCCACCCTCACCCCGGCTACTCTGGACCAGGAGAATCCCCAGGGAATTCAACAACCCTCCCCCCCCCCCCCCAACACATCCTGGAACGGGACCACAGTCGTTCCAAACTGGGGCGATCGCTGGGATCTGTCACGGACGTTCCCACACGTGGGTTTCCTTGAGGCAAAGCGGTAGTGTCCCCACCTCTGAGCTGGGAGGCCTGGGCTCAAGTCCCACCTGACCCAGAGGTGCTTGATGACACCTTTGAATAGGCCGACTGGAACATTCCTCTTTCAAATTTCCAGATTTTGGGTGGACGGTTGTATCATTGGAAACGGGGGGGGGGGGGGGAATGAAGAAAATTGACGATTAAAAAAAATTATTGAGCCCCCCCTGAACACCCCTCTGTGCTACCCCCACCGAATGGTGCTTGAGGTAGAGTTAGATAAACCTTTATGAATAAATCGGCACTCACTGCTTTTACCTTCCTCATGAATCTGGCCCTTTTCTGATGAAGAGTCTCGGTCAGAAATGACAGCTTTTGTGCTCCTAAGATGTTGCTTGGCCTGCTGTGTTCATCCAGCCCCACACTTTCTAATCCATGAATTCTCTCACTGAGATAGATTTGTAGAGTCGCAGAGATGCACAAGCATAGAAGCAGACCCCTCGGTCCAAATTGTCCGTGCCCACCAGGTATCCTAAATAAATCTTGTTTCATTTGCCAGCATTTGGCCCGTACCCCTCTAAACCCTTCCTGATCATGTACCCATCCTTTTAAATGTTGTAACCGTACTGACCTCCGCCACTTCTCTGGCAGCTCATTCCACACACGGACCACCCCCTGCATGAAAATGTTGGCCCTCAGATCCCTTTGAGGCCTTTCCCCCTCTCACCTTAAACCTGCGCCCCTCTAGCTTTAGCCCTTGGTTGTTCACCCTATCCGTGCCCGTAAACCTCTGTCTAGAGTTGTTTTTGTAGATTTGTTTTCAAACTATTCCCCCGGGTCCATCCTCAATCCCAGACTGCCTCCTCTGGTAATCGCCTCTGGGCAAGGTTTGGTTGAGGGTTATCCTCATTGGAATTTGTTCCATGCCAATGGCCATCAGGTGGCGTCGCTGATAGTCAACCAGATGAGTCACTGGTGATAGACGTTGGAACAGTATTGAACTGGGCTCCCTTTGAACTGGTCGTGCTTGGGGGTGGTAAGAGGTGGGGCAGTTTGGTCGAACACTATCGCGATAAATGTTTTGTCGCAGATACTTCTTCCAAGGTGCGCCTCGAGGGTAGAAAAATGGTGTTGGTCGACCAACGAAATTCCGGAGGAGCTTCCATACCTACTTGAGCAGCCGGAATTTTTTTTGCTTCTTGTCCAAATGATGGTATTGACAGGCAGATTTCCACGGTACGTACAGTGATAGGGGACTGGCTGGATCTTGTTGACTAGGAGACCCTCAATTAGAGATCATAACCTGGGCCAGTCAGGAAACCCTGGCTGAGATAATGGGAACTGCAGATGCTGGAGAATTCCAAGATAATAAAATGTGAGGCTGGATGAACACAGCAGGCCAAGCATCCCTGGAAGAGGCTTCGCAGTGAGGTTAAAATAGTATCAGAGATGCTGCTTGGCCTGCTGTGTTCAGGAAACCCTGGCTGACCCAGTTTAAGCGGGAATGTCGGAGGTAGGATCTCTGGCTCGTGCACCGGTTAGGGGGAACGCTCAGGTATGCGGTGGAATCCTGTCTGCGCATCCCCCCTCACTCCGACGCAATTTCACATTGACCCTAGGGTAGTGTACTTCCTGGGGTGCCTGTGCCCCAATACCTGAGCCACCCCTGAAATATATGTTGCATGTCTGTCGAGGGGTGGTGGCGGGGGTGGGGGGTGAGGGATGTGCGGTAAATGGCAGGGTCTGTACATACCGCTGCTGAACACCATCTATCACTTCTCCTTCATTCACTGCCTGGACATCCTCAGTGTCTGCCCCTCTGCTTCTACTTCTCTGTTTCTCATCCACTGTTTCTCCCTCTCTGTACCTCCTCTTCTGCTTCTCATCATCTGTTCCTCATCCATCCTGTCTCCCACTCTGTTCATCCCACTCTGTTCCACCTCCACATGTTTCCCATCCTCTGATAATCCCCTTCTAATAATCCCCCCGATACTCCCTCTCTGATACTCATCCCGCTGTGTCGCATACTCTCTTTATCCTCCCCTGTTTCAGACTCTCTGTTTCTCATTGCCCATTTACTTCCGGGAGGGGGTGTGGTGGGTGGTTGGTGGGGGGCGTGGGGGTGAGGGTGCGCGGGGATCCCCAGTAGACTTCTCCCTCCTTCCCTCGGAGGGTGTTGCCATCAGTGGTCCCCCTCCCGTAACCTCAGTTTGAGATGGTACACGGACTCCCAGCCCAACTGTCTGTCTTGAGGCGCTGCGGAGTCTGTGGGTCATGTTGATGCCAGCTCTGGGGGTGTGTGCTCCCTTCTCCTCTGCTTTTAGTTGCACTTCAGCCCCACGCTCCTGATCTTCGGGCACCCGGGGCAAAGGGGTGCCGGCTGGTCGGAGGATCTCTCTCATGGGGCTGCTCCTGGGACTGGCCAGGCTGGTCTCAAATGGTTCCAGGCAGTAGCCGTGGATGGGGGTCGCCTCTGCCAACTGTCTGCCCCGCTTCTGCGGCTATATTCGAGCCTGAGTGTCCTTGGGGAGCAGTGTCCACCAATGCTCTCGATGTCGTTGGTGGAGGCGGGAGATGTAAAGTGCTTTATTTCAACCCTCCAGTTCCTTTTCTGATTTAGTCCTTACCCTCCCCCTTCACTTTCTCGTTCACATACGTCTTGCCCCATCGGGGCTCTGCTTGTTACTGGTTCCCTGGCCACGTGGATGTTTTCTCCTGCTGGTGGAAATGTTGAATAAAAATTATTTGCACACATGGTGTTTTTACTGGGTCCCTGCACAGCGCACATGACAAGGGTGCCGTGGGGAAAAGTAAGCAGCACTGCTGTACGGCAGTGTGTATGTGTGTGTGAGAGAGAGTGAATGTGGGTGTGTCTGCGTGTGTGTGTGTATCAGTGTGTATGTGTGTCTGTATGTGTGTGTGTGAGAGAGAGTGTGTGTGTCTGTATGTGAGAGAGAGTGTGTGTGTGTGAGAAAGAGAGTGTGTGCGTCTGTGTTTGTCTATGTATGTGTCTGTGTGTGTGTATATGTCTGTGTGTGTCAGTGTGTGTGTGTCTGTGTGTGAGAGTGTGTGTGTGAGAGAGAGTGTGTGTGTGTGTGTGTGTATGTGTCTGTGTGTATATGTGTCTGTG